>NW_010413292.1:37607-53194 GCF_000710305.1 Buceros rhinoceros silvestris | reverse complement strand
GGAATGCAAAAACCAAAGATAGGAGCAAAGGTGACACATGATATTGGCAAGGTAAACAAGGTTTATGGATCTGGGAGAGCAATAGCAGAGACCGGACAGGAATGGTCACTGAGGAAAATGTTGGTAGACGGATCGATGAGAAGCTCAGAGTTGGAAAAGAGCTATGAACGAGAAGCTCAGCATTGGGAAGTATTCATGAGGACTAATTGGAAGGATAGAAGCTTGCTTCTGTGGAGTTCTGATACTGATGGTGAGAAAGCCAGATCAGCTGCCTGTGCCAGATGTGCTAAGTCACCCTTTTCATTGACTGGAAATGAAATTTAGGAAAGTGAACTTTTTTATGCTTGGGTTTAGCCTGGTGACACGACTCAAGTGAAGCTTTCATTTCAGTGAAGGCTTGGTCACTGTGTGTTTCTTCTTACCTGTGCGATAGCCTGCGATGCGCTGACTGACATGCAGAGTAACTTGCACCTGCCCCAGCAGCCAGGGATGAGTGGTGGCTGTTCAGTACCAGTGGGATGCCTTGCAGTGCCAACCACTGGGAAAAGCAAGACCCTGGAGCTCTGAAATTTATTTTGCACCTCTCTATTTTTGGTTTCAGTACACGCACATGAGCTTTCCTTTGTGAAATATGCTACTGCACACTGCACAGTGATGTTGTGTGGATAAATCTGTTAATATTTAGAAAGAACTAAAGAGCTGTAGTGGGAGAATCAAGGATCTTTGAGGAAGTTAATATTTTGGTATTAAGTCATGACTTGAACAGCGTGCAGGCAAGGGTGTATTATTGCATTCACTGAATAATGAGGATAAAGTAAGCATGGAATAGATGCTATTTAACAATCAGTGCCTGATCTGTGCAGTCAGTGAGAAGAAATAGCAGATGTCATTTAAAATGTTTATGTACAGAGAAGGGAAAAGAAAACAGAACAACTGTTATTCTGGCATTCCCTAATTTCTAGTTACCTGATTTTGTGATTAATGGTCTGCTGAATTATTTCTGCAGTGCAGCTTTCACTATTGATCAAGTTAGGCCTACCTACTCATCCATACTTCAGAAGCCTTTCATAAAAAATAGAACAACCCAAAACCTACCACAGAAATCCATGCTTGCAGGGAAAGGGTTAAATAACACAAGTCTTTTTTTTCTGTCTACTTTGCTAATCTGGACACTGTGTTAGATTCACAGCTGCCTATGAGGTTATCTACCCAGCTGAAGCTCAGAAGAATTTTCAATGACACTCATTTGTAGTAATACCTGTTGGGGGAAAGAAAGAGCTTGTGCAATTACAACTTCTCTCATAGCCATTCCTTATCTGAGCCTGCCTCTGAGTCAGGCAGCCTTTTCTGGCTTGAGCAGCGCAGTGAAGAATGACTCTGCTGCCAACAGAATGGAAACTCAAAACGAGATTGAGTTTAAATCCACAGCTGGGACTTGAACACTTGGCACCGAGGATCATAAGGTCATTGCAGTAAGACAGGGAATGTTCATGTGTAGCGTGTAAGAAGCACATCTGGCTTGCCAGTCCTCACTGCGGATTTTGCTCTCTGGTATATGTGTGCTGTACAACAGATGCCCATCTTTTCAACCTGCAAAAATCCCGAAGTCTGTATGAAGTTTCTTCTTCTTTTATGGTCAGGAAAAAAGAGAATTCCCTCCAGCAAATATTTATTTATTAGAGTTGCCACTTCCAAAACAGTGGAAAATGGATTTTCATATTCTTTATGACAAATAAATGATACAAAAACTCCTATGAAATATGATTACATTGTTCAGCATAACAAAACTCACATAACTCAAGGCAAATGTTCTTACTCTGTTTTTTTTCCTTGTAAAACATTGCTCGGGATTCATGTAAAACATTGTTTGGGATTCGTGTATATCTTTTAATGCCTTACACATTCAAGATTACATGGCCATTGAAGTTATTAATAATATTAAATTAAGAAAAAAAACCCCGAGGATTGTTTCCAAAGGTAAAGTTGTAGTAACAGGTAGCTGCAGCCTTACAGATTTTCATTTTGCTGTCTGTTCCAAGTTAGGTGAATTACCTGATAAATTCAAATGACTAAAAGAGAAAGTGCTTCTTTTTAAAGCGCCAGTGTGACCTCTGAAGTTAGAAGTGCATAGTAATCTTACAGCCAATAATCCTGCCTGAAAAATGCATAAAATGCATTTTAATAGAATCAGAGGTGGTTGTTTCTTGCAGCGAAGGGAAGGTGAAAGCTTTGCTGAAGCAGAAAGTGGAAAACAGTCTGACTTCAAGGACTTAGGGTAAAACTTGGTACTGTACAGGGGAACAGGCACGGGAGCAGATTTGGGAATCTGCAGAGGACTGAATTTGCAGGAATGGAGTTGTCTCCTAGGAATCTATCAATGAGAGAAAAAACATTTAGTTGACATTATTTATAAGCTCTTTGTAACTTTTGTAATTACTAATGCACTAATCTCCTAGAAGTTCAACATGTTTTGACTGCTGATAAATACGACAAATTCATCAGAAATAAGGTGTGTGTACTTTATTCAGTATATAAACTATACTTTTAGACACCTGAGTCCTCACAAGAGAGAGCGTCGAACCCCGTAAGCTTTGAAAAACAGACCTCGCATGGGATAATTGAAATGCCAGACATAAAACCGTATTAAACTGGGCTTCATGAGCTAAGCCTCTCACTGTAGTGCAGTATAAAGCTATGCTTTATACTGTATGTGCAGTATAAAAACTAGCAAACCAAGTAACTGGTATTCTAACTGGTATTTCACTTCCAAATGATGATTAATTGCTTTTTTATGCTAAATGATGCAAAAAATGCACATCAAGGATGAACTAAATGTAGGAAAAAACCCATAAGAACTACAAAAGGTACAGCTGAAAGCTCTATCGTTTGTATTAAATAACCTGAAACACTGGAGTACAAAAAAAGGATTTGTGAATCTTATGGTATGAGAAAAAGTTCAGACTGAACTGGATGAAAAACAAACACTTTTGCAATTTGCTGAATCAAAAAATAAAAAATACAAAAAGTTTCAGAAGTGCTGGCACATAATGTTTAGAATTTAAATAGGCTCCCTGCAGTTGCTCAGTGAAGCTGGCATTCTTGTCAGACCAGCAACTTCAATTTAGTGATCAGCTACTTTGGGTTTTAGGATCTGTGGCTCTGATAGGAATTGGGATACTTGAGGCTGTCCCCATTGCAGAATGGGAGATAACTATAGTGAGAATTGGACCTCTCAGCACTTTCAGTCTCCAGGCTTCTTCACAGCGCACCCCTGGCATGACTAAGTGCCCCAATGGGAGCCCTTAAGACTCTCTTTTGGATTCATCAGCAGTTCATCTATTGCAGCAAGCATGGACCCAAATATTTTTGGGGGTCACTGAATACACAGTCAGAGAAACTCCTCAGGAAAGCTGAATAGAACTTGCAGTAATAAGGAAAATGTCACTTTTAAGTCGTTTTTTTCTGTTATACAGTAGTGTCTTCTTAATTTCCCTCAACGAAGCTTCCCATCTAGTCCACGACCATTCAAACTTTAATTTACACTGAAATAATTTTGACTGCCAAATACAGTTTATACAGTAAAACAATTTTTTATGGCCATGATATGTTGTGTTTTCATTCTTTTATCTTTTTTTTTTTTTTCCTTTCCCCCTCTTGGCAGGACAGCTTCTATTCCTTATCATAAGACGTGATTACGTTTATGTAACAGTTTTGCACCCTGCTTCCATTTAGCTCTGTGTTGCATCATTTGCTGTCAACCAAGAACCCTCTAAATCAGTAAATCAGTTTAACCTTCAATTTACACAATGTTCTTACAAAACATGTTTTGTTGTTTAAAGGATTGCTCTGCCAAGTGAACAACACCCAACATCATCATAAGTAAGTATTAAGTCTAGAAATATGGACCTGTGTTTACTTGGCACTATGTTTGCCTTGGCAAAATGAAGATCGTGTTCTTAAAATATGATAAGAGAATAACTATTAAGCTCCCATCTCTTAACCTTTCATTCTGGCTTTCCATCTTTATGTATTAATCACATCTGATTCTGATTTATTTCCATTGTGCTTTCCCAGAAGACTTGCAGTAATGCTGCTTTCTGTGGCTTCTGCTTGCAAAACACACACTTTTGCTGTAGTCCAAATTTTGTTTATTCCATTTCAGGGGCAAGCAGATTTAAAGAGAAGCACCATAATGGCTAATTCTCTTCCTAGTTTCTCGCATGACAGACTGCAAATTATCTTTGACCGCCATTGTAGGCAGAAGTATACAATAATGACTACAGAGCATTGATATATGAAGGAATAAATTAACTGTTTGTGCGTGTGATTTTTCTCATCTATGGTATGCACATTTCAATATATATTCTGCCAAACAAACCCATAGCTCATACACACTGCAGAACAGTTTCAAATGGTTTCACTCACCACACAGAGTACTTTTGTCTGCTAAAACTATTGTGGAATTATGCTGCTGATATTTCAGCCATTTAAAGTGGCCTTTCTTTGCTCTAATTAGGCAGATGAGACTGTCAGGTTTTTCTATGGAGTGAAATTTTTATGAGACTTATGGTGGCTTCTTCTTCAAGAGGAACTAGTTCTGAAAGACAGATGTGTCTGAACAGAAAAAACCTGCTTCTGTGTAGACTGTTCAGGTTGTGTTTGAGTGTGAGGATTTCTGTTAAAGACACGGTGGTGCATGATGGATGGTTGCTGCTACTCTGCCCAGGCAGTAAAGGCAGGGTAGTTTCACAAAGTCTTCTTCAAAAATTAATTGTATACATTCCAGACTTGTCCTGTGAGTACTACAGTAAGGGCTACCTTTGGTGGAGCTCTAGAGACTTTCATGACCTTTGGCAGGATACACTCTGTAAGACTGTATTTAGCCATTATATGGCATTAGATTATCTTTTTGTGCTTTTCTGAGGTTTGAGGGAAAGGGCTCTCCACAGCCCATTCCTTCTCCGAAGAGGTGCAACTGTACATCACACCTGCTAGCTCTCAGGCTCCGTGAAGTACCGTGAAGATGCTGGACTCTATGAAGAAGGATGGAAAGTGTTATACTGCTGAATTCCCACAAATGCCTCATCTACTATTTGCTTCACTTTGAGTTAAGTTTTTACAACTCTTGAAAGAACAAAGCCTAGTGAAGTTTTCAATTAAAATAGACAGCAGGGTGGTATACTAGCAGAAGCTGTTAATTTGTTAGTGAGGAAAAAAAAAGCAAAAGTGATGTGTATGAAAATCAGAGCTCAGAGAGTATAGGGTAGGTAGTGCTGCAAGACCTACCATACAAGATACATCTCTGCTTGTCAGCGAGACTGGATTTTTAGGAGCAGATGATTTGATATTTCAAACAAGACAACTTGCCAAAGTCATTACTTTAGTATCTTCCAGTAGATATACTCCCTGTTCAAATCAATGAAATACCCATCCTCAGCTTTCATTAAGCATGAGCCAAATGTCACCATCTCCTAGAAGTGTACTGCAAGATTATGCCATGTAGATGCCTCCCGCTTATACATGAGTAAGCTTGTTATAAGTTCACTTTAAACTGGATTTTCTTCCTCTTCCTTGCTTCCTCACTCTCCTTTCTTTTTTCTCCCCTTGCTTCTAAGGGTTTAATTTTCCCTAGCTTGCCAAAAGCATAATTATACTTGCTGCATATAAATACTCAGTGGAGATCAGAAGAGAGACAGAGAAAGTAATTTTTAGAATTCTAAAAAAAGTTTGCAAATATAAACTGAAAGTGCCGACAGGATTGGAAGTGTGTGGGCTGGATCACTAATTTCCACTAGGGCAGGATTCATTCAGGGGGAATATATGGTTGAATTAGACACACTTAGGTAATAAATTACGTATGCACCTCTAATGAGCACTTCAAATTGCCTGCTATTAGAATTCTAGAACACCTAACCTAAATTTGGATAGGATACTGCCTACAAAAACCTCAATTTCAGGAAAAAGAATTACATTTACTTTTAAGTGTATGGGTATTTCATTTGGCTGGAAGATATTTGTGTCAATCTCAAATGCTATCAGTTTATGTAGGATTAACTGTACATACATATGCAGAAAATACAGGCTGGATTATGTGGAGAGTCCTTGTTCTTTGTGTTAAGCTGTGATTCACTGAACTCCGATGAGGCAATTTTAGCAGCTTGAAATAGCAACATTCCCCAGTAACTTTTAGCAACCTCTACTTGCGGATCTGTGTTTAGAAAAGAACAGCTCTGTACATTATTACATACTAATTTTAAAGTTTTCAGGACATTCATTTTTCATTTCTTGTAACCTTTTATGAAATGTATGTAGGTTGGACAATGATACATAGATTACACAGTTTACATTATTCAGAGTTATGATGATAATTTGACCCAGGTTATATACCTGTTAGCATGGCTTAAAGGAAAAGAAAATGCCTTCAGATCATCAAGGTGAAATTCATATGGTCTGATCAGAAATCCCCTGTAGTTAATGAAAGACTCGTGTTAGTGCAAACAGACTTTATATTAGACTGAAAGCCTTCTCCTTCAATACCCTGCCCAGCTCTGGGGTCGCTGATTTTTACAGATTCCTTTTTCTCTAATTCTCTTTACCACAGGGTGTCTCTTACTGATCTCTTGTTCTCTGTTTTGTCCTAATACCTTTCTCCTTCTTCTGGGCTTTTATTCTGGATCTCACTATTAAGTTTTGTAGACTTCTATTCATGAGTTAAATCACTGTCTTTTGTCTTCATTCAAATAACTCTTCGAAACTCATCCTTTTTAATGGAGCCTTTAGGGAGAACCCATTGACTTAAAGAAATCTGAAATGCAAATAATATACTTGGCACATATACAATACAGTTAATCACTTTCACTGGAAAACTGTGGTTTTCCAGCATACTTGGGAATAATCTTATTTCCCACGGTTTTTTTTTTCCATATGCCACTTTTTAAATTTTTTTTGCATTCCCCACTACTTTTTTGTTCATTGTCATTAAACAGCTTCTGCGTTTGGTTTATTATCGCTAACAAACATATTAAATTTTTTCACAAGGTTCCTGACTTTATTTCCCTATACCATGTGTGATTCACATCTGGGATTCATATGTCTGTGTATATATAAACCCATGAGATCTTACACCTAAAATCACTCTGCTGATGCTGTACTGTCATACTTCGATTTATCAAACAGTTATTTAAAAACACATGTACAAATTTCACTGAATGTCTGACCAAGGTCAGAAGTAAAATACATGCTAACATTGCAGACACTAATAAATTGTCCTATAATATTTTCTGATTTTTGAACATTCATTTGATGTTGCTCCATGCAAGTATAATGAACATTTTCCATTACTTATATGGATATTGTCAAAGGGTTCATTAGAAGAACACCATCAGTGGATAGGAATGCATTTTAAACCTCTCTGGATATACAGAAGATGAGTAAACTAGTCGAAGGTAAAATATTTCTCTAGCTTTTCTGTATGATTTAAAATGTATGTCAGCCTTTCCTTGTCTGTGTCAGGTCATGAGTGACATTTGAACAGGAATTTTTGTTCACATCTGGCATATCTAGGCTGTCTATGGATTTCTCTTAAAAAATAAGAACAACCTCTTCCCTCCCCCCACCCCCAACCCACAAACCCAGAACAATTCCAATAATGATGCCATTTCCAAAGCCCTTTGTGTCGCCATTAGAAGCAAACATACAAGTCATTCTTTTGTTATATAGAATCAATTCTGTATCTTATTTGCAAGAATTTTGCATACATATAAAGATTATTCTGTTAGAAACAAAGACTGGCAGGATCCTTTTAATGGTAAAATGCATCAAATATCTTTTCTCTATTATCACCAGAATAATATAATCAAAGTCATTCAGTTTTTAACAAATCCAATAAGATACTAGATGATGGTTTATACCTTGTAATACCATTACAAAAAGGGGAAAACTACTAATTGGCACTAAGATCCTTTTGTGCAGATAATGCTTAAGTGTTAAACAACTTCTTCCCACCGATATTTTGCAACCAAAGTTAAAAGTAATACATACAGAAAACAAATCTAGCAATATTTGAAATGACAGGCTCAGATTTTCCTCAGCTGAGTTCAAGATCAAAGTAAATACAAAGGGGTTATTATGAATCTGCTTACTAATAATTGTGATTATCACAAATGAAAAGAATAATTATTATATTTACTTTGCATGTGAATCCTCACAAAACAGCATGTGATCTCAGGATGAAGTGCAAAGCAAGTATAGCAGGGTAGTTATTCTAATAAGGCTTACTGAACATCTATGCCAGCAACTTTCTTTTTTATCAAATGTGTGAATCCAAACACTTATCTATGAAGAAAATATAATGAGAAGAAAAAGTAGGGCTGCTTGGCATAAGATAAAATTAAATGCAAGACACTCACATGATGTTCTCTCCAAGATCAGAAACTTGTTGGTTATCACTGGGTATGTTTCAACAGGAGGTCTGTTTTTTATTTTTGTCTTGAGAGATGTTTCTCTTTACAGTCAACATCACGTCAAACCTTCACATGTATAAACAAGATCAAAAGTTTTGAAAAACTTTAAATTCCTCAGTCAGCATCTCTTTTTATGAGCTCAGTCATAATGTAACTTTACATAGTGTGGTATGGCTGTTTTTCCTGAATCCCTTTGGTTATTTTTTGTAAGCGTGTGAAAGACTTTATGGTGTTACACCTGAGAAATGGAACAGCATCAGAAAATGGGGTAAAAGAATGATTTGGATCAAAAGGTCTGAATGTAAAGACATAGCTTTTATCAATTGATAAGGAATAGATAAAATGATTGGGATTGTCACACTGTGCTGTTTTTCAGCTCTCAGACTGCCATGGTTTTTTAAGTTAAAAACCATAACCTTCATCTTGGATAATCTATGCAAAATCAAAGCTAGAGGCAGGGGAATCAGCAGCAGGGGTGCTTCTGGGAGGCAAAGGATGTGGGCTGTAAGGAATTGATGGGAAAGATAGTAAGGGAGTCTTTGTGTTAAATGCTCTTTCCACAATCATACACAGGTAAGTTGCAGAATCCCCCATTTCATGTTGGTTTACTTTTATAGATAACCACAGGATCAGAAAATGAAAAATCAGTAAATCCTTACAAATTATATAATGTTTTCCGAACACCATATAGCCTCTTCTGTCATTGAAGGGCTGGGTTTTTTGCTGATTGAGGCAATATGGTTCCATCAGTCTTATGGAGTAAATGGTAGCATAGGCAACAGTGGGATTCCAGGGATTTACATCAATTAAAACTGGATTTCAGACTGAATTCCCTGGTTATGTTTTATATTATTTAGCCTTAGTTTGTACAGAGACTGGTTTTGAATACCATTGCATTTTTCTTTCCCGTGACTGTCACATTCGTCTGACCTTAAAAAAAGTTAAAGTTGACACCCAAATAGGATTTTCTTGGTGCACAAGATGTTGTGATATGCATTTAGGTGTTTGTTTCCATTTTACTAACTTGCTGTATAGTTCATCTAAGTTCTCTGAGTTGAGCTGAAAGCCTTGTATCGGGAGCTGTAGCTATCAGTGGAAGTAAATGAGTTGCCACTAGTTACAACACTTTTTTTTGCCTCTTAAGCAGCAGTAGTCAGGAAGCCTGGGAGAGGATAAAAAAAATCAAAATAATTGGATGTAAGAAATCTGAAGGTACAGCAGAGACGTCATATTTTTTTTACAACTAACTGTAGAATTTGAATAATTTAACCTTTAAAATGTTGTTTATTCTGTTGTGATCAAGAGGAAAAAATGTCACTCCTTTCTTTTGCTGATGCCATTTACAGGGTATGATTACAGATGCATGGTGTAGGTGCTTGTGTACAAGGAGCCTTCATCTTAGTGAGAAGCTTTGCTGCGTGAAACACATCAACCGCAACAATTAAAAAAGAAAAAAAGAAAATCACACTTGGATTTACCTACTATCACTTTGGGCACTTACAAGGTGAAGAGTTTGGCTTGTGAAACTAGATAGGAAAAATCTGTCATAAATTAAGAAGAGCTTTTGGGTTTATTGCCAAATCATGAGCATTCCTTTGCTTTGTTAAATGGCTATTTGTGGTCACCCCATCTCTTGTGCTCTGAAATTGGTTGCTGCCTGGGCACTATGTAGGAGAGTGGCTCCCTGTGGGCTGGGACTTGCAGCTGGGGATGTCCCCATCGGGGTGACAGAACAGGGTCTCACCACCCCAGCCAGGAGGAGGGCAGCTGGGAGGCAGTGGGAGTAGTCCTGACCTGGGCATTGAGGACCTCCCTGGGGATTGGCTGAGGCCAGGCTGGGCATGAAGCCAGGGTCTGGACCAGCAGGAAGAGGGCTGGAAGCAGGCAGGGCAAATGGTGATGATGAAAGATAGCACCTATCCTTCACAACTTGTTTATCCTTACATGCATGTGTAGTGACGCAAGCCATTCAAACTACAATTATAGGTGACTAAATCAAAAGACATTGGAATGATTAGTTTCAGGTGCTGTAAAATGGTCTGGAATACATTTTGTAACCTCCTGAGGTTGGACAGTCGCTATTCTCTTGCCTTTGCTTTAGGAGACGCAGTTCAGACTATCATTGTCTGTCACACTGAGTATTAGCAGTGCAATGTACTGCCTGGTACTAATCATTGTGGAGCTGGGAAGATGTTTACTACAAAGACCTTTATTCATAGAGTCATACACATATGTGCTTTGCCAGCTCTGCTTCTCCACCGGTGGGAAGATGGTGTGTGCTGCTTGTCTTTAATATTCCTATTCTGGGAAATCCAACAGAAATGTGTTCACAGATAAGCAAGAATAAATCAAGGAGCATATCTCCTACCCAGAACTTTGTAGTGGAATTTTGTGTGCTTTAAAATACGACTGATAGACTCTGAAAAATGGCCTCACCATGTGTTATCCTTCTGCCTTCCAGAAAAAAAATGTTGTATTTTCCAGAATGTATTGCTTCACCAGGTCTAGAATATATTCTGTTATAAGCTATGCCACTGCAGATAGCCCACTGCAAATACTTTGCTCGCCTTATGAAGCATGGCCTGTAGCATGCCTTAGGGCATGGCACTTGTGGGGCTCAAGTGATAGCTGAGTTACTGTATATGCACTGTATATAGTTGCTTATACTTACTTCAACATAAAACAGCACATTTACACATTAGACAAGCACAAAATGGTCCATGTGGAACTACCTTCACTTGAGGCAAAGTGTCCTTGTAGAGTTTTGAAGTGTGAAGTGAATTTTTTTCATTTTAAATTGTACAAATAAGCAGAAAAGAAAGTTAATTTGTATTCCTTTTTCCTGTTTCAGGGCACTCAAGGAGAAGGTTTTCTCTTTTTCTCTGCTTTTTTTTTTTTTTCCAATTTTTTTGGGAAGGGCAGGATTGCTAAAAGAAATTATTTTTTTCTTGAAGGTCTAAGCCAATTTCCAAAGGCATACAAAATATGGTAAAGAATGTAAGAGAGTGAGCCTCTGAAAGCTGACTTGATGTGTGATGAGTAAATTTATTTTGAGTTTTATTATGTGGAGCTTTTTGTTTAGATGAATGGAAAGTAGAAAGGAAATAAGTGTGTTGGGTTCATGGTCAGTGGGAAAAAGTGCTATGCCTTTCCCTTTCCCTGGAAAAGACTTAGCCATTGGACATACCAGCTGCATATTGAAATATATTTGAAGATGAATCTTAGGGGTTGTGTCATTTGCTTCCTATCTGAAACAGTGGCATACGCAGAGGGGTGGTCCAATGTGGAATTTATTCCTTTGGCTTACAGGTTTTCAGTCAGGCTTACTGATCTTGAGAATTTTTTAAAACTTTTTCTCATCTTCTGATCTAGTCCTTTTCATATATGAACGAAGCTCTGCAACATCCCTGAGGAGCCCTGAGGAGCTTTATGAAAGATGCTCACCAAAACATAATAAACAATTTAAGTTATTTGGTTTTAGTGATTCCGGTGTAAAGTATCACCAGTGTGCAGTGGCAGATCTGAGAAGACTCTGATTCATGAACAGCAGCAGTAATTCAGAGACCAAAATCTGGTCCTTTGAGCTTGCAACGCACTGTAACTTGCAGAGGAGTAAAACTGAAGTCTCTGTGGAAGGCATCGGAACTACATCTGAGAGTGAAGCCCCTACATCCCAGTCACCATACTACAATACTGTGCTGCAAGTAAAATGCTGCTGAAACAGCTGAGGATTCCTTTTTTGACTGTGACTATGAAAGCTTCGGCAGTTGCCTTTTCAAACCTAGAATGTCTGAGTTTCATGGAGAGCTCAGGACCGCTTAACAAGGAGTGGTCTCTACGGCTACCTGGGCTGCATAGAAAGAGCAATCTGGAAATCAGCCTCTCTACCATGTAGTTCACTATGTGTTAAGCCCCCATTTTAATTTACACTCCATAATATAGTTTCTTTGGCAGGGATTCATAAATCTCCATTTCATCCATACGACTGCTGCATGATAATGGAGCTTTCTCTCGTGCTTCCTCCATCTCCGTGAAGCCTGCCTCTTAGGACACGCAGAATTCAGCGGTAGGAATATCACCTGGTGCCACTCCTTGCGGATGCCTACCGTTATTGAAAATGTGCTGGTAGCTCACATTGCTATGCAGGTCCATGGTCATTAAAATTTCATCATATAAACCCTGCCGTCTGCACCGAAGAGGAATTGAGAGTCTTAGCAGAGGATGATCACATATTTTATCAGAATGTTCTGAAAGGGAAAAAACAGCAGGTTCAGAGTAAGAAGGAACCAGAATTACATTCCCTTTAATTTAAATATAATATAATGTCAGACACCTTGAAATTGACATTTATCTACTGTAGTTCATTTTAACTTTTTCCCCAGAGTGGCTCAGTGTCCCGTGGTTGCACTACAGTTCAAACCAGTTGCACATGATGTAATTTTCATATGTTTCTCCTGCAAGGCAGATATTAATCAAAGCACGCAACAGACAGCTAACGCAAAATGCAGCTAGCGATAGATTATAGCATTGATTTATCAGGGGGCAGACTGTCAAATTAGTCGGTTTAGAGGCTAGGCCATTTGTGCTTCCTAGCACCAATGCCAATAGAAACTGGCAGGCAGATAATTAAGAGTATTCTGCAGGTAAGACAATTAAGAAGTTCCAATTAAAAAAAAAAAATAGCTAAGCCATTTATTGCCCAAAGTCTTTTGGCCTGTTGTTAATAAAGATCAACTGAAAGGAGTTTGGCATGCTTGTGATTGTACCAGGATTCTTTTTTATTCCTAATATTTTGCATATATATGTACGGTTTCCTTTTCATTTACAATTAAAATGAAATTAGATAAAGAACATTACAAAATTAATTACTTTTTAAATGTATAGGAAATACTTAGGAAACACTTATTATAGATTAACCAGTAAATATAAGAAAATAGGTGAATTTCAGATAAATCTTCGGAAGTGGTAACTCCTTTCCCTCTCTACTCTCTGAATACATAGCTTGAGATAACTGGCATAAAAGAATCCCATCCAGCTCCAACTAAAGACAAAGAGAGTCTTTCTGAGTTTCTCAGCACCTCTTGTATTAGGATCTGGAACTCCCACAGAAGGAGTACTCAAAATAAGATCGTTTGAAACCACAGTTTGCTGGCAAACTTCAGAATCACTGGTTTGCTCCTAAAGAGAGGTAGGGTCCATAAAAGCAAAAGTTTCTAGCCCATAACCTGTGTTTAGATAAATAAAACATGCTTGTTCCATAAATGACTAAAGATAAAGACAAAAGGAGATCTAATGCAGGTAAAATGTATTTCCATTCTCATATTTCATGCATTCATGGACTATTTCAGCATTAGGTAGACTTCAATGATTAATGAACTCAGGAAAGACAAACCCCAATTTTCCTAGAAGAAGACTGGCATCTACCTGTTCTTTCTCTGAAAGCTAAAAAGGAGACTTTTTTCTGTAAAACATTAGGACTAGTGCCAAACACTTCAAAGGCAAAAAAAAGCACAAGTGTTTTTATTATTTAGTGAAATTAAGGAGCAAAAAAATTGTATTTTCTTATTCAGAAGTGGTGTTTATCCCTAGAATTAAGAACAGTGGGTATTGCATGAATGTTTCTTCTGTATTTCTTACTCTATAATGTAACAATTGCTTTAGATCAGATGGCTAACCAGCAAGTTCTTACCTTTCCTTTGTAACAGTACATATTATCATAGGGATTTTATTTTTTTTAGTAGATGAATGCACCTTTGTTTATTTTTATGTTAGGCTAGTTTTCTCTAAAAGAAGCATGTACATTGGCTTGCCCCTATTTTTTATAAGAACTTAAGCAACATTTATTTATTCCTGATTTATGTCAGGAAGGGTCCAGCACTACAGCGAGAATATGTTGGGAAACTTACAGACAAGCAGAGATACACTGATGTTCAAAAAACTACCTATCCCTTCAGAAGAACTTTATATTCTGAGCTATGGAGTTTTATTTTTCCTTTTCAAGTCCATTTTTTATAAGTCAGCAATTCCATGTGTGTGAGAGTTAGTCACACTTTTACGATTCTCTTGAAGCTCTTGAAAGAGGATGCAGATGGCAAAAGGGCTGTGGAGCCACCATCTGTGAAAGGAGGGACTGCTTCTTCCAGCGTGAAAATCTCCATAGCTTCATCTTTGTCCACCCTTACCTTCTACGATACAGGCCCAGTGAGAAAGGAGGATGGCAGATAGACCATGGGATTTTAAAAATTTTGGAGGAATTAGGCTTCCACAAGGGCCTGCTGCTGGTATCATTCTTGGAGATCACTGAGCTTGTTCTTATGGGTTCAAATGTATTAGAAATAAATGAACAAGGGCTTTTGCATGAGAGATTTCTGTTTATTTTATGCTTTTACTTCACTCTTTTATAGGGGTAGTAATTATCTAGGTGAGTATTATGAGTCATCTACTGAAAAATAACAGGTCGCTCTTATCTGTTAAAAAAATATCTGCTATCCTTTCTGAATATGAAGAAACAATTCTACTGTATGGCTTCTTTCTACAAAAAACAGCTAGTTAATGATACTTCTGATCTCTGATTAGTATTTGTTGGCATGGTTGCAATCAAATGTTTTAGATATAAAATTTGAAAATATTTTTGTATATAAAGGTTACTCTCCAAATATTCAGAATGTTATTTTTCTTGCTTGTGCTCGTAGGAATGTTTCATATATTTGTAGCTGAAGTCTGTTTCCTTACCAAAAAAGTTATGCCCTATTTTTTTAATACATATAACCTTTTGAAACTTGTACCTTGATGAAATCTATTTGGACTTGTTTTCACAGATCTAGCAAAGGAGCTCTGTGTGATCACCATATTCTTTCTTTGCTCTAGTATCAGGTTGTAACTCAAAGCCTTCATGAACCTCTTCAAATAAAGTACTAGACGAATTCTCATTATGAATATTAGCTAAAAGGCTTGGTTCTAATTTGTTTCATTTTCAAAAACAATAAAAAATATTTCACTGAAATATTTGGCAAAATCAAGTCAGCATAAAGTATCAACTAATAAAAAACTGAGCATGTCTGATTCAGATGACAGGCATAATTCTGGCTTCAGACAGTAGAAGTTACACTAAAGTGTAGCTTTCCC
>NW_010413292.1:22076-37517 GCF_000710305.1 Buceros rhinoceros silvestris | reverse complement strand
TTTCCTACATTCTAGGAAACTTGGCAGCCTTCGCTAGAGGCATGTCTACTAGCTATAATCATCATATTATTATTATTTCTTGCATTCCCTTAGCTGTGGGAAACATGATGAGTAAGAGCAGTCTCATAATGTATATTGATCACTCAAGTATTAATCTACTGAAACAATATTTACCACTCGCTTAGCACTTTTCATTTCTTTAAACATGAAAGTGCTTTTAAAAGGCTGAGTGGGTCTATATTTTTCTATTTTACTTATGGAGAAAATGAAGCAGAGCACAGGTAAATGACTTTCCCGGGTCATGACCTCAGAAGGGTGAGTGAAGTGACTTGTACCCTCATGATCCCAGGGCTGGAAGTGGAGACAAACTTGACCAATTTCTCCAACTGTGGTTGTGCTTCCTTTTTCTGTAAAAACACATTTTTATGTAAATGCTCTAGATGTTTATTCTCTGAAAATAACATCTTCCCTGCTTGTTCTATCTCACAGCTTTTTAATCTCTACCCACCTTCATGACATTTCTGGACTTGAAAAATGCATGAACACGAATCAACCAATAAAGATTTCTAGGGCTGAATACAAGGTTTTCCTGTTCATCCTCTTGATCGTGGTGTACAGTCAATCAGGAAAAAATGCTTGTAGGGAAGTCTAGTTCAGCATTTCGGCTCTACCAGTACTTCATTTTTATCTCTTTCTGCCAGTACTCTAGCACTTTTCCAGGGGGCTTGGATTGGTGTTTTGCGAGAGATAAGATAATATAGTGCACACACACTGATTCCTAAAAAGTATGCTTTCTAGCATACCACGTTGATAGCACAGCAAGTAAACAAGAATAACTACTTCTACTGGCGCACACATCTGCAGCTATCACTAAGGGACACTTCTGTCCAAAACCTTTTCTTCCATGCAGTGCTGCACAGCTGGGCATGGGCACAGTGATTTATGGTCCACCGACTGCAGTTCCAGCTAGCTTCCTTTGAACCAAATTTTGCTTTTAAAACTACCAGTCTCTGCTTTGTTCTTTGTTTGAAAAAAGATCAACCGAGTTTTCTACCAGATTTGTAAAGTTCCAAATCCTTTTGTTTCAGTGACAAATACTTCTTCCACTGAGCCCCTTTTTCATGTCAGGGTGGAACCATCCCCAGGCTGATTTAAAGGCAAAAGACAGAAATGGGCCACTCCAGGCTTCCTGTAAACAGTTTAGATGAGAACAATGTGCTAACAGTTCCATGCAGTTTTCAGAGGCGGCTGAATTTGCTGGATTGCTGAGTCACTGACAAGCTGTCGTGTGAACGAGACAATAATTTCTTTCAGTTAGAAACTCCTACAGGAAGGAATATCCTTCAAGTATCATGGAGGTAAAATGGAAATTCGGCTCCGTTTCGGTGACAGATTCCTCCACTGATGTGGAGCAAGCAGCAGACAATGAAGCTGTGCGTGTACTTACAACTTCTTTCCTTCTTTTCTTTTTCTTTCTTCCTTTCAGTATTTCCTAACTATCTTTCCCAAATTCATTTTACTGTTGGCTGACTGTCACTGGTTACCACGGCAACAACCTCTGGTAGCAGCAAGTCTGGGATGCCCTATGTGAGCATCTTCACATTTGAGCCTTGCCAAGGCTGGCTATTAATCCAGGGTTATGTATTGGCTCAACACTGGAAGATTGCTCGATTTTTTCCCCCTTTAGCTGGCTGCCAGTCTGCTTTTCTTGAGTTGGTTACTTCTTTTTCCTCACGTATCTGTTGGTCAACCTGCTGTTAATTTTCATTCCTTTATCTTTTCTTGTTGGTTATTTTGGAGGACTGGTTAGCTTAAATATCTTTGAACAAAATAGCATACAATATCATTTCATTAAAGAACCTCTTTCAGTAAGGTTCTTAATGAAAAACAAAGGATTTGGGGCAATCTTGTTCTTTGGACAAATATTCACCGTTAGAATAATTTTCTCTTGCAAGCTGTTTAAATGCTTTGTGTGGTGCAACAATGTTTAGTTTTTTACTAGGGTAAGGGGGGAGAGAAATACGTTTAATGGTAGCATGTCTGGAGACAAGCAACTAGTATGGAACAGATGTGAATGATGCAGCACTTAATGGCAGCAGTGGAAGGCTATAACAGTCTTTAAAATTTTTTAAACCCCCTTACCCTCACCATAAAACAACCCTTAATAGCAGTTGAAATCTTGCTGTAAAGAAGAAGTAGCAAAGTGGTTAAGAGTAGTTGGTTGGGAAATGAGAGCTGAAAGAGAAAACGGCAGTGCAGTGATTGGTTTGATTTGCTGAATAAATTGCTATGTTCAGATTCAATTTGTATCAATAAGCAAAGCACTGTACACCTGCACAGCCTGTCACACTTGGTATCCAAAACTCTGACACAGCTAGTCTTAAACAATCTTTTTACTGTTGTCAATAATTAAAGCCAAAAAAACCCAAGCCACCTACCAAAAAAGCAACAACTAAACTTACAGTGTTTGTGGTTTTACTCCACATACATGAAAAAAAAGAGAGTAATGTTTCTTTGGGGTAATTTCTTAAAGAAACATAATACTTTTCTAAATATAGGGAATATTGTAGTATTCTCAATGGATTATTTTAAAAGTAGCCAAGGGGCACTGTTCATTCAGTAGAAGGATTTCTCTTTATTAAACGTGACTGAAAGCTAGAAGCATAATATGCTGTCTCCTTAATACACTGGAAATTACACTGATAATTTGCAGCTACGATGTAAAATGTGGGTAAATGTGCAGGCTCTTACATTTTCACCCAGGCAATTGCTGTTTATCCCCATTTGCAATCCCTGTAGCTTTCCAGGATTGAGAGTAGCTAGTTTCTAGGGAGTTAATTTCTCGGGTTTTGTTTTGTTTTGTTTCATTTTTTTCAGTCGCAAACCTCTTTGGATATGTTCTGCAATGAGCAATTCATTTGAAATCTGAACTCTCTGTTTTTGTGTGTGTTTTGGTTTTTTTTCTTTTTGTCTTTTTATTGAGTTTGGAAAAATCCCCGCAGGTTTGTTTGCAAGTTTGAGTTCAAACTGCTGCGATGGGAGTTTTCAGGAGAAACAGGAATGAACTCTTATAAATGATTGAAGAATAGGATTTCTGGAGAAAGGAGAAGGATCTCCTTGAGAGGAAATGTAATGGCTTCAAGGTGTAACAGATTTTAGGGGTATTCCTCAGGTATTTAGAAATTTGCGGACCTGACTAGAGAGGCTTATTAGCTAAATATTTCCTATTAGGGAATTCCACTTATTTCTAGGAGAATAGGAAGAATGCAAATGAATTATTTATTTGAGAGGGTAAGTAGAGTGGGTTGATGCTGAGTACCTTTTGTCCTGACTCTTTGAGCTGCTACACTCATCCCTGTTTTCAGTCAGAATCCTTCAGATTCTGTTTCTTATGGCACACATGCATCTTTTTGCGCAGCCTGGAACTAAGTACAAACTTTAAAATGTTGCTTAGTAATTAATGTTGATATTTGTGAGCTTGGGGTCAGGCTATTTTTTGAAAAAAATGCCTACATGGCAAATTTCAAAAAGCATTTTTGGCAGTTGCAACCCAGAAGACCTATGGACAGTTCTATAAACTCATTTTCAGCCTTCCTTAATATTAGTTTAACACTCTAATGTTTAATCAAAGTGTTTGATATTTAAATATTAAACACCGCCCTTTTCCTCTGGACACTTAAACTAATATTAAAACAGAGTGAATACGAGCATCTTGTTTAATTATTGTTAATGGTCCAGGCACATTCCAAAACTAAAATATCGGCAGTTATTAGACATCTAAAAAAAATGTGATTCTATTTATTCTTGGAGACAGGTATTTTCACCATATGAACTTAAAACATTTTGAGCTGCTGTAGCCTTCTTCAATAGATAATTCCTTTACACTGGAGGAAAGTTTGGTGTCAGGTTAAAAATGGTGCTTAGGTTTTGATTACAGACAGAAAGAAATACTCCTTCCTAAGGTAGATTAGAGTGATAGTCTGTGGTCAGAATTATATTACCAACTTGGAATATAGATCACTGGATATTCTGGTGTAAATTTTTAAAGACATGTAGTTCTGTCTGACATCTAATATGAGTCTTTCACATTGTAGACTAATAGTCTCAAAAATACCTAAATTAGTCTTTAGAAATTTATATTTCCATGCAAAGCAATATATTTTAAAGGCCGTATGTGACTACTTGGATGCAATGGATCTTCTACATTTGTGGGAAAAAGAAAAAAAAAACAAAAAACCAAAAAAAAGAAAAAGCAGGTGGAGAAAAAAAAATTTCAGTGGTTTTCAGTGGTAGATGAAATCCAGAAGGCAGTACCCAAAAAAACCCCAAAAATAAAAGGGTCAGGGGAAGAACCTTTGATATGGGACTGACCAGTCTGTTAAATTGGGTTGGATTAAATTCTTTAACCTGAATCTCTAACTTTATTCACAAACCTAGTTAAATTGGTGAGTAGGCTGGCTCACCATGCTTCCTTCAGGCTACACAGAAGGAACAATTAAGCAGTCTTTTGTGTAGTCGATGCTGGAAATAGTAGAAGCTGTGCCACCAAGTGTTTGGCTGCATGGCAGAACTTGTACCTTCCCACCTGAAGAAAGAAAAGGTATTTCTGACAGAAATTAAGAGGACAGTGAATTTATTGGCTGCAGCTGTGAAGGTGAGTGGCTCAAAACAGGAGCAGTACTGATGGCCAGTTGGCTGTGAAGATGAAAAAAAAAAACCCAAAACCAAAACCTCTTTCTGTGTTCTAGGGATTTTTTTTTTTCTGATAAAATTTATTTCTGAGCATAAAAGCTGTATTTTGTATCTAGCTTTTAGAGAGTCAGGTATCCTGACATTTACTCTTAAGTAAGTAAACACAAATGTGAGAAGGAAATTTTTGATGACTCCTTTGTTTCTCCTAACAGAAACAGCAAGCAAATTCTCTGGTAATGGCAAAACACTCAAGATAGAACATGCATGACAGCATTAATTGTTGCAGTATATTAAAAACTAGATGGATCGTTTTACTTGTATGATGCTTCAAAAGCGTGATCTCTTCTTACATCATTTTTAATACATCGTTTTGTTAGAAATGATATGGTTGCTCAACACTTGCTGCACACAGGAAAGTTTGCCTGACTTCCTGTCAAATCTCTGTTCATTTACAGAAATTTTTAAGGCACTTTAGCCAAAAGGGATTCGGTCTTGTAGTGCCAGGGTGTGCTGCCAGATTTTATTGATTTGCTATACCTGTGTTCCTGGTGGACAGGCTGTTCCCTGCCTTTCTTTACTTTTAAGGAGCTTTGCTCTTTTCAGCCATCTTGTTAATGAAGGTGAGAAATCTCTTCCTACATGTCTTTATTGACTCTCAAGCTTTTGAGTGGAGGAAGAGAGTCCTGAGTTTTGATTTCTTGTTGCTTTTAGAACAAGAAGGCAAGAATCATTGACTTATTGAACAACAGAGATCAGACTTAGATGATGATGCAAATGATGATTCAGAAGAGGTTTTAAATGAAATGCCAATAAATATGATCATAGGTCATACCTAGTCAGCTATTTCAGCTATTTTTTTGATCAGTTGGCACAGCTCTGTGTGTGTTTGCTACCTAAAACCATTAAGCAATTTGTTTGCAAGGAAGACCATTAAAATGTAAAAGCCAAATGCCTGAAACAGAATTACGATGCCAGTCATGCAAATATTCCTTGGTGTACGGAGACAGACAGCTTCCTGAGGCTGTAGCTTCTTGGTGGGTTAAAGACCTGTAAGTCAAGAAGAAACTGAGGGGTTATTCAAGGCTGTTTCTGTTTTTCCTGATTTTGAGGGGAAGTATAAATAACGAATAACAACAAAAGAAGTTCAGCAGCAAGAGGTGAGCAGCTTTTTCAATGATGATCATTTGCTTCATTCATATATCACAAGTTTGCAGCTTCCTGTCAGTGTTCTCTTTAGTCTTCCAGTTCAGAGCCTAGAAGCGTACCCAAACTATGCCAAAGTATATTGTAATAATGACAGTGATTCAGGCTGAGGTGAATGGGAAATAGAGGGACTTGTAATAGCTAAATAAGTACTGTTCATGAGCTCGCATTTACTTATTCTTTGCAAAGATGTTTTTGTCTCCAAGGTGTTACCCTGCATATGCTGCTTTTTACTTTAAACCAGATAGAGACACTTATATTACAGGGAGTTTCTGAGGAACAACTCCTGAGACCTGATTTGCTACTGCCTCTCTTTAATATAGAGTAACACCAAAAAACTAACAGATCAAAATGGTAGCATTCACATCACCGAAATGTAAAAAAAAAAAAAAAAAGGAAACCAATAATTTATTAAGAGTTTGCTCATTAACCCCTTCTGAATGCTAAGAGATGCATCAGTTCTTGCAGAGTCTGGGTGTGGTGCTGGAAGGAGTTTACCTAAGGAATAACATAATAACATTTAAACATGCCCGGCAGATGAATTGGGGAGCTTTCTCAGGTGGATAGATTATACCTGTGAGACAGATGTGTTTGCTTTCTCCCATTTTATGGATTTGGGATTGGTTGCAGCTGTTAGCCTTCCTCTAAATTCTGCCCCACTAGACAGCTTGTATTACTGGCATGCGAAACTCCAGCTGCACTTTCTTTGACACAGGCATTTGGGGATAGAGCCACCTAATAATTCTCTTTCACTTCCCCAAGAACTCATTTGCAATACGGAGTCACGTTAGGTACTCGACAATGATTTAATTGGCTAATACTTTGGGTCAATCAGATCACAGATTGCATGTCACAGCGAACTGAAAATATTTCATAGACATCTGTTTCAAATAGCAGATTTATGAACTAAATTTAGTTCTCAAATATTTTAAACCATGATTTTTTGTTATCTGTAGTTGTTTTCTTACTGTTGCTTCTTAATGGGACTTTTTTTTTTAAGAAAAAAAATTGCTTTGTTGAGATCTTTCTCAATTCCCATTAAATACATAATTTTTAAATATAAATTGGGAAATAGAGATGAGTTACTTGTTTATGAATGTTAGGGATCTCAGGTGATGGCCACGTGTTTTTTTTATGTTACATTATTTTTGGTTTTATTTTACTCTCTCTCTTTAATTGCTAGTAACGTTATTCTCAATGATAAGTGATGACAGGAGAGGCTCCCACTAGTGGCCATTACCTGGAACTTGTGCCCGGTTTGCTTTCTAATCCCGTACTAGCAGGTTATGTTTTAGGTTCATTTATATAAAAAATGACATTATACTTCAAAATTTAGAGAACGTAAGGATTTACAAAATCTTACACTTCAAAAATAAAGGGAGAAGTTTTCCAAGTTTCTTTTCAGGCCTCTCTTTGCAGAGTGAAAGCAAACTACATTTGCATTAAGAAAGTGGCATATGATAGACATCAAGAAAATCCTGGAACATTTCTCTTTTTTTCATCAGATAGTTTGAAAATGTCAGATAAAGGCTAAGGCTTTCATTTCATTTTAACTAGAAAATTCTCAGCAATACCTAGGTAGCAGGAAGAAAATATTCGTGGATTGTTACATTATAATCACAGTTTCTTGCATTTCCCAAAATGCACAGCTGCTGTGTCACTTTAAGATTCAGAAGTCACTGCATTTATGTTTTAACGATCAATGGCAGCTGTTGATCTGAGTCATTAATGAGCTTTTGACTGCATCTGCATTTAAACCTGGTATATTCTGCCAGAGACAGAGTATGCTTGGAAAATGAGATTTCTGTCATGGTAATAATAAAGAGTTTTACATGCTCAAGCTGAGAGGATTCACTTGTGAATCCTCTGCTCTACCTTGTGGAAAGTTACACAGTACAAACTTTCTGTTAAATGAGAAGGGGCAGCAGGAGAACTCTTGCTGTGATCACGAATAGAGACCTTTGGCCTAAAAGCACATAGAAAATGGCCCCTAGGTGAAGGGACCTGCACTTTTATGTTGAGAGTAAAGTTGTAGGAAAGTCTTCTCAAAGTGAATTGAGGTTTTGTAGCTCACTCATTTATTAAAATGCTATCTATTACGTCCTTCGAGGGCAGCAGAGTACCTTGAGAATGACAGATTGAGTACCTACAGCATCACTTGGGGGATGTTTAATATAATGTCAGAGATATTTGGGTACAGTTAAGCTGCTCTTAAAAATGCCAAGTAATGACCTTCCCAAACAATGTCCAAATTTTAAATCTGTTCCATAAGATACCTCCTTATGAATAAGGACTCTTGTACTATTTTTTTTTTTTTTTTGGCAGTGGGTTTCTGTATCAGAAAACCCTCTTACAGGTTAGTATTATTGTTAGTTAGTATTATTAACTTGCTCACAGGTTAGTAGAGAAAAATACAAATCTTTTTCTTGGTATAGAGTGAAATTCTAATGTGGTTTGCCTTCTTGCACACTGCCTTCTCTGATGTATGTATTTCATTATCCTTTCTATCCTTTCACTCAGAGCCTTGTTCTGTGTACTTCAGATCCTTGGGTAAATTGTACTGGTTAATTTCTCCTTACCAACAGGCTAAATTAAATTCCCAATCTAACAAAAAGACGTAATTTTCCAAATTAGAAACTGGCTATTATGTGCAGAAAAACCCCAGTGTGAACCGTGATGAAGTTTTCTTGTAGAAGTGCTATAATGTTGTATTTAGTCCTGTTGAACAAGGTGTAGTTATAGGCACCTCACTGGGTCCTTAGTAAAGCCATACCTTTTTCTCACAATTGCGAATTATAGTCTAAAATGGCCAGTTGTTGTTTCAAAACCCAAAGTACAGCCCACAAGGATATGTGAGAAGCAACTTGGAAGACCTATAGGAGGATACTGACATGTAATGGTTTGCAGAATGTTGGGGTCAACCTGCTATTTCAATTATCTTACTTTCATGAAGACTTAATCTGTAAATTGCCCAAGACATTAGGCAGAGAAGTCATCATCACGGCTCGGCTTCTCGGACGAAGATTTGGGAAGGGCTTTACCCACGCTTACTGCAAGTGCGCTGATGGCTGAAAAGGCCAATGCGGGATAGGCAAGTCTGGTTGCAAAAAGCACAGTGGAAGGTCTCCTTGGGTGGTATAGTCAAGGCACGGTTCTTTCTGCGCTGTCTTTTCTCCTCAAGACTGATTCTATGTGTACTCTCAAAGGAGGCAGCAGTGTTATGTATGGTGTGTCTCCAAATCTCCCGATTGGAGGCCAGGGTGGACCACTGATGGTGGTCAATACGGCCTAGTCTGAGGTATTGTTTCAGGGAGTCCTTATATCTCCTCTTTGGAGCTCTTCTCTTGCGGCAGCCGGTGGTGAGTTCACTGTAGAACACAATGTTAGGGAGGTGGTGATCCGCCATCCTGGAGACGTGCTCTGCCCAGCGCAGCTGCGTTTTCAGCAACATGGCCTCAATGCTGGTGACCTCTGCCTGTTCAAGGACAGCAACGTTAGTCACGTAGTCAGTCCAGTGGATGTTTAGGATTGTATGGAGGCAGCGCTGATGGAAGCATTCGAGGAGTCCCAGGTGGTGGCCCATGATTCAGACCCATATAAAAAAGCAGACAGTACAATGGCTCTGAGGAGTAGCACACACTGAACTAAACAACTCAACTAAATACTAGCTTTCTTTCAGGCAATATACACCGGCTACTGATTTCTGGTAAGGCAGCAAATCACAATAATAACCATTGCTTTAGAAAAAGTTTTCTAAAACATCCAAAGTCACAGATAATGGTTGTTTTATAGGTTATTCATTATTTGGAATTAACTGTGTTGGAATTTGGCTGGCATGGACAAGTTTAGGAACAGATACTACTTCTAATTTGACCAGAGAAATTAAGGACAATGAGAGATAATGTTAAGGTTGACAAGAACAATAACATTTTTTTTTAATCTCTCTCAAAAATTACCCACTGCTGATTAAGATTATTTCATCATCCCATTTGTCTTATACAAATCCTCGATTTGGCCAAATGCCAGCTCTCAATTATTCAGCATCATTGTCCTGTTTAAAGTGGAAATCTTATCCTTTGGCTTTTGACATACTACGGTGCAACCGCAGCCTGTGTTAGCACTAAATCTTGCCACTTGGGCATTGCAGAACTTAATAACTAGTGAAAATTAAATAGTTTCATGCAACTGTAGCAGACTCATTTCCTTGGAGGATATATGACTACGTGATTTTAAGTCTCAGTTCTTTATGAGCTTGGGTGCAAAACAGAATATCCATAACCCAAATGCACCTTACCTCATCATCCAGATTTGAAAAAATCAGACTATAGCATGTTTAGGACTTTCTCCATCTCTTCTCCTTCATCCAAAGTCAGGAGTTCATTGAATCATAGAATTGCTTAGGTTGACCCTTAAGATGGTTGCATTGAACCGTAAACCTAGCACTGCCAAGCCCACCACTATACCATGTAACTAAGCGCCAGATCTACACATCTTTTAAATACCTCCAGAGAGTGGGGATTCAACCATTTCCCTAGACAGCCTGTTCCAATGCTTTACAGCCCTTTTGGTGAAGAAATCATTCCTATTATATAATCGAAATCTCTCCTGGCATGACTTGAGACCATTTCCTTTTGTTCTATCGCTTGTTTCTTGGGAGAAGAGACCAACACCCACCTCACTACAACTTTCTTTCAGATGGTTGTAGAAAGCAATAATGTTTCTGCTCAGCCTTTTTTTCTCTAGACTAACAACTCCAGCACCCTCAGCCACTCCTCATAAGACTTGTCCTCTAGACCACTCACCAGCTTCATTGCCTTTATTTGGATGCACTCCATCACCTCAATGTCTTTCTTGAAGTGAGGGACCCAAAACTGGACACAGTGCAGAGTACAGGGGGATAATCACTTCCCTATTCCTACTAGCCACACTATTTCTGCTACAATCCTCAGCCACTCCTCATAAGACTTGTCCTCTAGACCACTCACCAGCTTCATTGCCTTTATTTGGATGCACTCCATCACCTCAATGTCTTTCTTGAAGTGAGGGGCCCAAAACTGGACACAGTGCAGAGTACAGGGGGATAATCACTTCCCTATTCCTACTAGCCACACTATTTCTGCTACAATAGGGTGCTGTTGGCCTTCTTGGCCACCTGGGCACATTGTTTGTCACATTCAGTCAGCTGGCAAACAACAGCTCCACGTACTTTTCTGCTCTGCATCTTTCCAGCCTTTCTTCCCCAAGCCTCTAGCGTTGCAAGGAAGTGTTGTGACCCAAGTTCAGGACCTGGCATCTGGCCTTGTTGAACCTCATACCATTGGCCTCGGCCCATCTATCCTGCCTGTCCAGTTCCCTGTATTAGCATTTCTACCTCCAAGTAGATCAATACTCCCACGCAACTTGGTGTCACCTGCAAAGTTACTGAGGGTGCACTCAATCCTCTCATTCAGATCATTGATAAAGATGTTAAAGAGAATAGGCCCTAATACTGAGCCCAGGGGAACACCACTAGTGATCAGCCCCCAGCTGAATTTAACTCCGTTTACCACCATTCTTTGGGCTCAGATATTCAGCCAGTTTTTTAGCCAGTGAAGCATATTTCTGTCCAAACCATGAGCAGCCAGTTTCTCCAGGAGAATGCTGTGGGAGACAGACAAAAGCTTTGCTAAAGTCTAGGTGGAAACCATCTACAGGCTTTCTCTCATCCACTAAGTGGGTCACCTTGTCATAGAAGGAGGTAAAGTTAGTCAAGCAGGACCTGTTTAACCCATAAACCCATGCTGGCTGGGCCTGATCACCTGGTTGTCCTGTATATACTATGTAATGGCACTCAGGATGATCTGCTCCATGACTTTCCCCCCGCACCAAGGACAGGCCCACAGGCCTGTAGATCCCCGGATCCTCCTTCCAGCTCCAGGTTTAGGGACCCTGGCAGTGAAGGGTGAATGGTTGGACTTGATGATCTTGAAGGTCTCTTCCAACTGGATGGTTCTGATTCTTCTTGTGGATGGGCATTTGCTCACATTTGCTGACCTCCAGTGAACCTTCCCAGTTAGTCAGGACTGTTGACAAATAATGGAAAGTAGCTTGGCGAGCACTTCTTCCAGATCCCTCAGTATATTTAGGTGGATCACATCTGGCCCCACAAACTTGTGTGTGTCGAAGTGGTGTAACAGGTTCTTACCCATTTTCGTGGGTAAGATTGGATTATGGGAGCTTCCTTCTGCTCTCCATCCCTGTCTTCCAGAAGCCATTACAAATCTGATATTACCTACATTTTAATATTGGAGAATTTTAATGTTCATTCCATATCAGACAGCATATATAGATAAAGGAAATACTAACAGATCATATTCTATGTTGTAATATCCAAAATTAAGTTTATGCTGGGACAGTAGAAGCAAAGAGTTTGTTACTATCTTTGCTATTGCTAGGACCCTATTGTTTATTTTAGGATTTTTAAAAAAGGTATATATGCATAAACCCTATATTTATTTTAAATGTTACATTTATAACAAGTGTTAGTTATGTTTAGGCTTATATTAAGCATGGTTAGGCTTTTCCAATTGCTTAACAATTTTCATGGAAATGTGACTTACACCCTGATGAAAACTACAAAATAAAAAAAGCTGTCCTTTACGATTGGTGGCTTTCAATCACACCATTCCTGATTGAAATGTCTGAGAAAAAGAAGCTTTTCAGTCTTAGGAAAACCAATTCAGAACCATTAGGCATAGTTCAGTCTCCTGTACTGAGGAGAAAAAGAAAAATCGCATGTGGATTCAGAATAAAGTGTGGTGTATGCCAAATCTCAAATAATATGTAGAGAAAGCTACGAGCAAATGAAAGACTTTTGCATAGAATTGGATATGATTTTGTGCATTATACAGATAAAGTTGTAATAGACTGGAGAGCATAAAACTCAGTGGGCCTTTGTTTCAGCACAGTCAAGAGCATCCCTAAGTTGAACCTTTCCTGCTGGAGGCTAACTAGTAATTGGGTAAGTGCTATTTCCAGGTTTAGAAGATTTGCTTTTTAGAAGTGCTGAGGGGGTTCTTGTAACACTCTACACAATCTTTTTTTTTTTATTATTTTTTTTTTTAATTTCAAATAGGTATGAATTCTCTTTTCTGTTTGAAATACATTTGCCATAATGGAAGCAGATGTGATATACTTGTCATCGGTAATTCTTCCGAAACTCATTTGCAAGTACACAGTGACACCAAACAAAACAGTGTTCTCTTTCTTCAGCTGAAATGCTAAAATCTATCCCATCCATATTTCATTCTGTGCATGCTTCTACCTAACCTAATTGGATCTGAACCTCTAACGTAAGAAGATTATTTTAATGGTAAGGGAAGTGTATTTATTTGTCTATACCAGACGCAATGCATAAGAAAATAACATATACCAAGTATGAGGTATAGGAAAAAAAATCCCAATATGTTCTTTAGATTTAGTATTCAAAATAAGAAGATGCATTTGTTTAGCTTGAATGAAGTAATGTTATTGTGGGAAACCTAATTTTGCATAACCATAATGAAATATTTTATCTTTTATTTTAGTAGTTGGCTGACATTTATGCTTCTTTGCTAAGAAAGGGAAAGTAAATTAGTTGGAATAGTTTTCAGTAATTGTGTACATTTTTCATATGAAAATAATATTTGACTTTAGGCGATGCTTTTTAACCGATGACAAAATTTAGAACAAAAGACTTGACTTGAAAAGGTAGGCTGGCTGACTTGAAAAGGTAGCATGGGCATCTGGGTAAAAACTTTTAGTTGCAAACTAGTGATCATTTAGCTAAATCTGCTCTTCCTGATAAAATGTTCTGCTACTTCTTTCAAGATATGAAATATCAAGAGCAAAGCTAACTTAAAACAAAGTGGTTGTAAGTAAAAATAAAATTCCCAAAATATGGCTGGAAAGACAGTGTTTGTGCAGTATTAGGGTATATTTTTGCCTTTGTGTTGTACTTACTAAGGAAAAATACAATACACTCTTTTCCCAGTAGGTGGCTTTCAAATTAAAGGTATTTCATTGTTTCATGATTGTGGAATTGTTATCAGTGAGACTTAAATCTTAATAAAAATTTAAAAGGTGAAGAACAATGCACAGACCAATTATCTTGAACTCGTGTTTGTAAATACTCATAGGCTGGAAACACCTCTCATATTGCTGTGAGACCAGCAGTATTCATACTTTTTATTATCTCATGTAATATAGGATACATTTCTTCTAGGCTTTTAAAATTAAATTTCTTGTAGTTGATAACTAGCTCCTCCTCTTTTGCTATCGAACATTGTACTGCAGCAGCATATTTATGCCAGAGTGTGTTCAATGTGTGTCCTGTGGACTAGATTCAGCCTAAAACCAGTCTTGCAGACTAACTCTTAACCCTCAAAGATATCTAAACCATATGGTGAGTGCAATGTGGATGTCTCAAAAGATAGCACTGACACAAATATGTAATCCACATGGTGCTTTGTAGTGTTGTGCAGGATATACCAGCTCAAGATGGGAAAGGTTAAACATAAACTTTTTATGCTACTTTAATATGAAAAATAAACAGTACCAAAACAGAGGCAATTAATAAAATCATAAAACAGCCTAGGATGGAAAGGATTATCTGGTCCAACCTTTTGTGGGAAAGGGAGCCTTGATGAGATAGACCATCTAGCACTTTGTCCAATTGCATCTTCAAAACCATTAATGACAGAAGTTGTTGGGAAAGAAAAGGAGGCAAAGCACTCCATCTCTTTCTTTGTAGTAGCTAGTCACGTCTTATCTCAATTGGGACTTCCTATCTTCTCTCAAATATTATCCCTGGGTCAAATATCTTCATAGTCCCTCTGCAGTGTCCGTTTCACGACCACTATCTGAATTCAGCTTCTCTTCAAGGCAGTTACAGCCCTCCAGCAATTTCTTCATGCGGCGAGCCCTACAAATACAGCTGTTCTATGTGCCCTCACCCCCAATGTTCTCACTCACTTTCCAGCTACCCTCAAACTCCCATAGGACTTAACAGGTTTTGTGCTGGGTAGGTGTCAGATGAAAGCAATAGTAGCGGTTAATTGAACCTCTTTGAAGGTACCAGTATCGTTTATCTCCCTGATAATCTAGTTTAATAGCTCCTGTTGAATGAGGCCTCTGACAAGTTGGTTGAATCTAAATCTTTGAAAATTGTAGGTGGTTTTAATGCTATATAATTAAATTGGCTTTTTCTATAATACCAATATTAATAAAGAGTCTACTACCGTTTTCCTCCAAACCCTCTAACAGATACTTACATCACTTAAAGGTTTTCTTGCCCACTCCCCCCTTCCCAGCTTTGAAAAATGTAATGAAATTAATAACAGTGGAAGGAAGAATTATTTGAGAATACTGTTCAAAATCAATGATCCTGCTTCTATCAAGAATCTTTCACACTCTCTTTTTGATTCAGTTTCAGTAACAGATCTGATTTGAGCAAAAGCTCTTTTATGCTTCTGCCTATCATTATTTACTTGCACTGAAAGTCTTCATAGTGGAAAGAAATAGGGAAAG
>NW_010413292.1:11864-21980 GCF_000710305.1 Buceros rhinoceros silvestris | reverse complement strand
GGAAAGAAAAGCTAATGAATTACAAAAAGTTTAAGAACAAAAAGGGGAAGAAGAATGCTTCATCTCTTTGAGCAGCAAGACAAGCAGAAAGGAGAAAAAATTGTGGTAAGGAAATTGCAGAGAATAAGGAAGCATAAGAAGCAAAGTGTCTCTTGTTAGGAGATACCGTTTATGTCTTCCGGCTGTAGGATGTGAAGCTAGATGTGAATAGCATAGCTGGAGGTTAACGTAGGGCTTGAAGACAATTGAGACATGTGGAATCAATTCTATAGCTGCCACAGCAAAAATGTACTCGGTCTGCATCTAGAAATGTCACAGTTGCTCCATACACATGCGCACACAGTGCTTGTACTAATTCAGAACGGGTGACAAATCCAGTCAGCTAACTGGGATGGAGGGGATTATAATAGAGCATAAGACAATTATTCTGCAAAAGGGAAGACTGAAGTCCTAATACTAGGATTTCATAGGAGATACTAAGGATAATACTAGGATAATAGTAAGTGGATCAGAATAGTGATTCATTATGACAGAGTCTCCCTCCAAGGACTGCCCCAATGTCTCAAGAGAAAATGCAAACAAAACAAGGAAAGCAAAGAACAAAATAATCATACAGCCAGAGATGGGAAAAAATCTACTTCCAGGGAACTTTTCTTCAAATTCTTTTTAGAAGGATTGTCTTTTAAATCTTGAAACCTCTCTTTCAAAAGTTTTTAACAGTCTGAGTAAGATTCCCAAGAATATCAAGAGTTGTTAAGTGCCAAATCCTCCTTTGAATGGTGGTAAGGTCTTGACTTCAGTGACACCCTGTGGCATTGAATTCCATAATCTAATTATGTGCTGCATTAAAAAATATGTCCTTTTATCAGATTTGGAGCTGCTGCTTTTCACTTTCACTTAGTGTCCTTTTGTTCTTGAATTATGAGATGCAGGACTACAGAAGCTCCTGATCTATTTTCTCTTTGCCACTTACCATTTTTATACTTTCATCATATCCCTCCTTATTCATCTTTTTTTCTAAGGTTAACAATTCAATTTTTTTTCAGCCTTTTCATATGAAGGCTTCTTTATATGCCTAATTATCGCAATCACTCTTCTCTGAATACCTTCTAATTCAGTAATGTCTTTTTTGTGATGAGGTGACCAGTACTTCACACTATTCCAGAGGAGGGAAAATTATTGATTCGTATAATGACATTATATTTTCTTTCTTATTCTCTAACTCATTTCTTATGCATCTTAACATTTCACTTGCTTTTTTGACTGCAGCTGCACATCGAGCCGTTCTCTTCATTGAGCTGTCTGCAGTGAGGCCCAGGTGTTTTTCCAAAGTTGGTGCCCTTAATTGAGATGTCTGGTGAAGTGAATGATTTGTTACAGGTTTCTGTTTTGCTTTTTACCAATATGTATTATTTTGCATTTAAGTAAATGATTTTCACCTCTTTTAGGATGGCAAATCCATCTAGTTTGCTCAGTTTCCTGTCTTCTTCAGACTTGATTAACAGAATTTTTTTGTTTTGTCTGCAAATTTTGCCACATTGCTGTTCACTCATTTTTTTTCACATTAATTAATGGATTTTGAACACCTGGTCCTTGTATCGTGCCTTGAAGCACCCTGCTGTTAAGTTTTTGCAATAATGAAAATTGACAATATATATGTATTTTTTTTATCTTTGAGAAAAGTTTTATTTTATTTTGCATCTTATCCCCAAATGATTTAGACTCTGACTGAGATGGAGACTGAGTTACTCTCTTGAGAGGAACATTGTTTTTGCCACATTTATTCAGTCCTCTTAACAAGGTTAAGGACCTGATGCCTTCACAATTAAAGCTAAATCTCTGGGAGACAACTATGCTTTTTGTGACCACAGGTATGGAAATTAAAGACAGAGGATGGAAAATATGCTGGATAGACACATTCAAAATTAATATGGGAGCAAGTTTTTTAAATAGCGGTTCCTAACACTGTCTTGGTAACAATACTAAAACCCAGGAATAAATAGGCAGAAGAGTCTACTTCGTACACCTAAGACCTTGCATGAAAATAAGGAAAAAAAGGGAAACTAGTGGTTAGGTCTAGGCAGCTGTTAATTTTCCAGACTTTCTTTCAAAATCTGATATGTACCAAGATATTTTAAGATTTGGAATCCTGTAAAGCTCTTGTGGAAAAGGTGAAAGGCAAACTTTTTTTGAGGCTTTATATGTCCTGACATCCCCTAGGCCTGCTTATTTCCTGGTATCTCTCTCTCTTTCTCTCAAGTGTTCCCCATCCTCTCCCTGAGAGAGAGTATATGTCTGCTTCATCAACCCTGACTGCAGTATGCAACAGACTCCACCACCTTTCTTCACGAAGAAGATTGCTTGCACAGAGGAAGGCTTCTCAGACTGCTTGGGACACCTTGCACAGATGCATGACACTGCCTTGAATGCAGAACGGACACTAAAAAGAGTTCCTGAACATATTGGTGGAAATGTGGTCAGTCACCTGCAACTCAGACTGTACTTGTTTGGTAAAGGAGTTGTAAGAACAACTAGAACTTCTTGTGATATTGCCAAAGTTTTATCTGAAGGAAATCCAGTATTTTCCTTATCATAGTCCACCCAACCATAAACCAAACTATTTTGGGTGGAGGTGAACAGGTATCAAGTCTTTTCTGAACGAGCATACTAAAATGCTAGTCACCTCTCTACAATTAGTACTGGAGCCTAATAGGATTTGAGGGAAGAACATGGAATATACTCTATGGCTATCTGTGGACAAGTTATACTTGCACACACACGCACACACACACATATATATAAGCACACATATATATCTGTGTATATGAGTATATATAGTATATATATTCTTTTTCCTTGAGCAAGGTTTTTTGATACAGTCAAATATAGGATGCTGAATTATAAGCATAACAGTAAAACTTGCCACCATGACCTTTTTTCACGCATAGGTACACAAAACTTATCAGTATAATATAGCACAATCAAAAATATAAATAGAGTTTCTTATTAGAAAGACTAGTAGGAAGAAAACTTGGTGTTCGTCACTTAAATTTGGAAAATTCTAAAATACCACAGTATTTGTGCAGCATTAGATTGTAACAGCAGCAGAACATAAATTGTACAGTCACACCTGTTAATGAACATAATGTTATATTAATGATATTTTGGCAGCAAATACAGGAACAGAAACTGTACTGTGTGCCATTTAGTTAATGTAGAGGGGAAAACCAGTATACCCAAAATATGAGCTCACTGCACTGAACGATTCAAAGCTGAATGCTTTTCACAGTATATTTGCAAAATAAGCAACAACCTAATACAAAAGTTATATAAGTCTTTAGTTTGCCAGCCAAACCTGAGAAAATCATTTAACGTTAAGTGATTCAAGGCTGAGTTTTGCAGGAACAATGCATATGGGAAACAGTGAGAATACTGTGCCTGCTGCTGGCTTCATACCAAAAATAGCCATACTTTGCGTTTGCTGTGGATTAATATATCTCTTGAAATGTGTGTGTACTCAGATAGTATTAAGAAATAAATATATGCCTTCTTAATGATGCACTGCCATTTGGGAGAATATCACAGAATACTTTTCAACATCTCTAAGTGGCTGTCACTCATTAAATGAAGCCTGTAGCCCAATATTTTTCATGTAAACCCACTGTGATGAAATATATCAATAAAAAAGCATTAAAACACTGTCTGAAATAAATCCATATCCTGATAATATTCCAGTGCAGAAGCAGCACATTTTTTCACAGGACCTTTTTTTCCCCTTCGTTTTCCTCTAGAACCTATATCAAAACTAATGTGAACATAGAAAATATCAGTGCTTTTCAGGTAGGTTTCCCGGTCCTCTCCTTTCCTTAAAAGACTGTGCATCCACCTGTGCTCCCCAGATGTTAGCTGGATATTGGAACCCATGAGAGATTCTGCATTTTTTCAAATTAAATGTTTTAATACCTTCCCTCCCTCCCTCCTCTCTGTTAGTCCTTGGTAATGACTTTTTTGGGGAATGGTATCAGTTGTTATAATTTTAATGTCCAAGATAATAAATGAAGCAGCACAGTGGGAATAAACTGTGAAGGATTATATTGGTTAACCTACCTGTTTGTTTGGAAGGTCCTGTTTTATATCCTTAAATCTCTGAAAAGAAACCCATCAGCTTCAGGTCATGGGAGCTTCTGTAATTATTGGGAGCAGGCTTGGATGATGTTTTTAGTATCTCTGCATTTAAACCCTAGAATCTTAATGACTGTTTTTTTCCTTAGGATAAGCAAACTAAGAATTATGAGGCAAAAAAGCTAACCTTTCTGGATTTTAGCTGCTTTCAAAAATTATTTTCTTCCCACCCCCGCCCCCCTGAGATTCACAGCTATAAAAAATGTTTCTGTGTAAGATCCTTACTCAGCTACCCTCCACTTAACCAATCACTGGGACAATATAGTGTTGCTGCCCTGACTGGAGCGTTTCCACCTGTATACAGTCATAGAGACATAAACATATGCAGTTATTCCCTTCAGTTCTTACAAATTCACTTAAAGATAAAAATTGTATCAGTAAGAATCACTAAGAGTTTGACTCAATAAGAGTCCACCTTTTACTTCAGTGGAACTCAGGTTTCATCCAAATGTGACAAAGATATAGTTGAATAGCTGTTTTTTATGAACACTCTCAAACCACTTGTGATTTCCCCCTTTTTTTTTTTTTTGTGATGGTACTCTATTTTTCAAAGACATTGATTTTTTCCTGACACTTTTAATTATACTTGTCTATGTAAGACAAACTGTGATCCTCAAACCATCCAGTCAAAACCCTTAGAGGAGAATTATATATGGTTCCCAGAAGGAAACAGCTGAAAAGACTAAAGGTAGATGGACAGGTACATTAATTATTACATTAACTCCAAATATTCTTTTTCTGCACCGATTTCACTTTGAGAAATGGAGAATCTATCCAATCAAGTGTTTGACAGGTAACGTACAAAATATCATGCCAGTTATCTGTTAGACAAGGAAATACTCTCCTAGCTGAATCTTACTGAAAGAAAATACTGTCTTCATACTAACTAACAGATTTCATAATATACTTATGTCTTGCCTATGCATGAGGTGTTCTTATCCTGTTCATCCATATTAAGTATTATTTTAAACATATTAGTTAGCAACATGTGAAGATCAGCAGGTGTGAATGTTGGCCAACCTTAGAGTGGATTGCCTTTTGAAAATGTAACTATTAGAGAACTTTCTTTGAATTTTCCTAATTGATATGGAATCCAGGGCTGAATCAGTAGAAACATTTAATCTTTACCTTTAAAAATTAAATATGTCATTCCAAATTCTTGTGTTACATTCCCAAGCTCTTACTGACCAATCATTGGTCAAAGCATATCAAACAAGAGCGACATTAAAGTTCAAGTTGTTCTATTCTGAAGATTTAGATGTTGTATTTACCTTTGTAGTTTTGTAAAAAGGATGCTGCCCTCTCAATAATATCTTTATTTTAAAGGTGAGTCTATAGTGTGTAACTTAATAGAAATTAACTGCTTTGTCATTTAATATCACTGGTACTTGTCATAGTTTCACTCTCTAATTTGTTTTTCATTAACTGAGAAATAGGAGGTTTAAAATAGGGTATGTTATGTAAGTTCTTCCCACCTACCAGGAATTGCTAAACGCAAGTAAGCAGCCTTATCGTGACTGTCAGTTTGTATGCCTTTATACAGATTCAATTTAAAATAGATCTGCTTGGACAGATCTTGCATCTTTCCATATCCTTGCGGTTCTCATTAGATGGTCAATTCCTAGTAATTACTGTGGTGGAAAGCAGATCTGATTAGGAAGGAAAAACAATGTTGATCATAAAGGTCTTTTCCAAACTAAATAATTCTGTGATATCTGTGATTTCTGTATTGAGTAAAAGTATTTCCACTCATTTTAATTAAACTTCTGATAAATAAGAATTATAGTAATTTCTAGATATACACTTGTTGTAAATTTAAAGAACCACGGGTAGAAATGCCTTAATTCTTCCAAAATCATTCTTTGTATGCCTATGTCAGCTAAATTTTCTTCTGTACACTGAAAAGGATTGGTGGTCTTTATATTATATTGTCTATGAGATTACCGTCATGTCTTCTGTTAATCAAAGTCCAAGAAAAAGCTCAATGTTATAATATAATCCCTTTTCCCTACCATTAGTACACAGCTTTTTTTAATGCTGTGGGCAGTGCACATTCAATTATACATTGTTTCCTTCTTGCCTCTGTAACTTTTGTCTAAATTACACACATTCATTTTGTGACTGAGACAGAAAAAGTATTAATTTGGGGTTTTTTCTGTCTCTCATCACCTTATACACTCCACATTCTGTATCTAAATGAATTGATAGTTGATCCGTTTGTCGATCAAGAATTTTCTTATGGCTTGGTTGAAGGGGAGTCTTTCAGAAGCTGATCTTGAACACCTGGCTTGCAGGTCCCAATGTGTTGAATTGGGATGCGTAGTTTATGGATGACATAATTAGTTGTGATATGTGGAAACAAATAGTTTTAATATAAAAACCTGATATAAAAGGACTTTCGTAAATTCTTAGAACACGTAAATTGTGCGAGAGAGATGATAAACTAAACAAAGTCAACAATGTACCAGGAAATCATTCAGGCATTTACCGTATAAGCTTTTCTGTGTCCCAAGAGATCAAAAGAAAAGTATGTTAGTCGTGCACTTACCTGCTTCTCATCTTGAGTCTCACCAAAGTAGTTGTCAGTGGAAGATCTGTGTTGAGCCAATCAGGAATCTACTGTTAAGCAAAATGTCTGATCTTTGTCCCCTTGGTAACAGTTGTGTTTAGCACAACACAGAATGTGTTCCTCTAATCATTGCTCTAATTGGCACCTTTGTTGACAGGCTCAGAAGAAAGGTCAAGAGTGGTTAGGCATTGAGACTGATGTACTGTCTTACTCACAGCTTCAGCCTCTTTGGCTGAACACTGCAATTTATTACTCAGCCCTGTGCTTTTTAAATTCCACTAATGCTTTAGCAAATTCCATGGGTAAATACCATATGCATTTAATCTTTTTTTTTCCTTTTCTTTTATGCTTTCCTACAGATAGTTTGCTTACCGTGTTAAATCTAGGTGAGAGAAAGTGAAAGTGAGGTGCTAAGCTATTGAAAATGTATCTGCAACCTGAACACTTCATAAATTCTCTTTCTGTTGACAGACAGTGTTTTATACAGTGGAGTATTAACACCACCTAGGCCAAGTTACTTCGTGTGTTTGAAGAAAGCACATATTAGAACACCTAAGTTTAAAAATGTCTATTCCATATGTAGTCATATTCTATGAGGTAGGCACTCCTAGAGGGTGATTCAGAGCCCTAAATTAGTTGACTAAAGTTAGACAGTGTGAATACCTCCCACAGTAGCAATATGTTGCGGAGGGACAGAAAAGAGACAAGTGAAGGGATAAAGGGAGGAACAGAGTGATAAGGACTATAAATGAAGTAAGTCTGTAGTGAACTTTAGCAACTGTTAGAAATTAGCAGAAGTTTTTTGGCAAAATGGAGACGAGTTTTCTTGGTATAGCACATACTCCAAACCAAGTAACATCTTATAGGCGTTAAGTATGGCAGTGGTGTAGGTATGACACTTGGAAATGAATATCCGTACATACATTTCTTATATCCATATTACAGTTGTTCCTGGAGTCCCAGTCAACACTGGAGGACTAAAGTACATTTATAAATAATTCCTGCTTCAAAGAGCTTACAGGAAAAGTAGGATTCACAGGTGAAGAATAGGAAGGCAAAGGGGAGAAAGAAGAATTAAACTACCTGCCCAAAGTCACCATGGATAATAATTCTTTCTTCCTATAACATGGACTAAAATCTATAATCCCCACAATTTCCATGTGTGAAGGCATTTATAATACACACAACTTTTAGGAATTCGTTTGTTTAAAAAAGCTTTGCCTTTAGTAAAAGAGCAAATATTTATACTCACAAGTAATGGTACCACAGTGAACAATCTCATTTATTTTCATAAGGGTTGGGCAGAGCTCTTGAAAACATAGACCTTTCACAGTATTTATGGCTCTTCTGGTTTTGATTAAAATAATTCATTTAGGTTGTAGGCACCTTTTTAAAGAGAAATCAAGAATTCTGCATTCATCTGTCTGTAAATTTATTAGCTCATTAGTCACTGTACAAGTGGATGGCAAATCTCAATTTTTCATCCTCAAAACCAAAGGTTACTAAAGGACAGACATCCTACATGTCACAGACTTTCAATTTTTTAATTTGTATTTAACATCCATTTGGAAGTCTCTTTGCATTTAATGGGATTGCCAAGGAGCTTTCTAGTCATTCACGGGCATGTATACACACACACATACTAATGCTCTGTGTCTATCCATTTACCTATCTACCTACTGGCATCCATATATCTCTGAGAAATTTTCCATTAGGTACTGTCATTATTGTGCACTTTATAAAAAAAGGTATTGTGGCTTGAGGAGAAATGGGAAGCGAACTCTTCTGTTAAAATTGGTAGAGCTGTTATTTCACTTGCTGTTCTCTTTCATGGACTTTCACTTTGCTGACTCACTGTATCAGTCAATAAAGTTTTGAAAGCTCACATCCCGAATTTTGGTAAAACTAATATGTGATTCACAGGTTGTATATTCAGCATTTCCCATTTTTAAAAACTGGTAGTACAGATAGTCTGATATCAATCTGTATCTACTGGCTGCTGTTACAGAAGTACACTATACCGGAGTAGAGCAATACATTCTTGACAGTATGTGGATTTCCTAAATTGCATGATATTTTTAGTCTTGGGGTTAGATTTGGCCTGGACCAGCTGCTGTAGACATAATGGTGCTGTATATATTATATTGTGGATGAAATTGAGCACCCTGTGCCAGTTGTTATAAGTCTGTTTGATCTTACTGGACAGAAGTCTTCAGCTGGATACCTGTTTACTAGCAGAGAAGTGCGAATTTCAGCTTGCATTCCTTTTTTGGTAACAGGCAAGAAAAATACTTAGGCAAATTATCTTGCCTGAAAATATTGAAATGAGTTTATATGGTCATTTATCCTATTTGGCAAGAATATGTGATCTTTTGGGTCGCTACAGGAAAGGCACAGGCTGTATTTGATATCTGATGGTTATAGTTTACTTTAGACAGGCTTAGAAATTTTGCCTGTTGATAGAGAGAAAGTGAAATAACACATGTTGCAGTGTCACATATTTAGCAATGCAAACTTTCTTACTACTGAATACCGGGATTTTTACAGTTGTAGAAAAAGTGCTGAATGTTAAAGCACTAGAAAAATATCAAGATTTACTTTATTATTGTGACCATCAATTTAGACGCCTTCCCCTGCCTAACTTCCTTTTTTTTTTTTTTTTTGTCATTTTAGCAGAGAGAGTATTCGGATATGAATTGAGGGTGTGTCCTTGGGTAACAACTGCTGCAATCAGACACTACTTTCTTTATTCTGGAGTAAAGTGATAAACCATTTCGTTCCACCACTATCAAATTTCTCTTCACTTGAGCAGGAGTCTGACACTATGAGTATATCTGTAGCACTGGACGTATCAGTCCACTGGACATATCAGCCCAGTGCTACATGTCCAAGTCAGGGAGCATATTCCCAGCAGATTGCAAATTTTGTATTTTGGCAACAGAAGAACATCTGCTATATCCCTCTTCTCAGTGTCCTGATAATCCTGTAAAGAAAATCAGGGGACGTGAATGGGGGAGAAGACAGAGTAATGGTCCAAGAGGGTAAGTTGAGATCCAGCTGGAACATTTTGAGCTACATGTCTATTTGCTTGCTTATGTACACACTTATTCTCGTTTAAAAGTGTTAACATTTTTGTACTTCTGAATTACAAAGCAGAGTACCTCAAAAATGCACTAAAAATGAGTAGTTTCTTAGGAAGTACTAAAGCAACAGGTTTCCATTAGCAGCTGAAACTGTCTAAATTTCTCTTTAAAACTGAGTCTATCTTCCTTCCCACCACCAAAGAAAGGTGATTTAGTAATAAAATATAGAGAAGAAAACATGATATGGAAGTGGACATTGAGGCGGGGGTGGGGATGTATTTT
>NW_010413292.1:0-11744 GCF_000710305.1 Buceros rhinoceros silvestris | reverse complement strand
AGCAGGAGGATTCCAGCTGCATGAATTCAAGAAGCATACACTGAAGGAGAAGACTTTTTCAGCATAACTCACTGCTTTCTGTGGTTTTGCATGTGGCTGGTTGGAACCTGTTGTTCCTATTCTGGTTAACAGTGTAATGTGAGGCGGTGTGAGATGGATAGCTATTGAACACCAGCATTTGAGAGTTCCGGAAAAAAAAGCATACTAAGTATTATTTTTTTATTCAACGGTGTGGGGACAGGGACTTTTCTGACATTTACAATCACTTAGTTTAATATCTGTGGAAATGTATAGTACAGCTCGATTATGCTGTGATAGTCTTTCATTGATGGAGTGGTAGCGTTGAGCTGTCCTGTCTTACGTAAGTCAAAGGTTTTGAAAAGGAACTGCCTGCAGAAATCTTAGGATGTCTCTGGAGGGATGTGCCAGGGCAGGGGCATACTGGTTTTGACTAAGGAACTTGTAACCATTTTTCCTAGCCAAATTAGATATTACTAATGACAGCAGTTCTGCAGGGAAACACAAATGAAGGTGCTGTAGATAACTGCAGAGGAGGAGAGAATATATCATCTTACTGCCTTTTGTTTTCAAAGTCTAGCCTTAGAAAATTAAAGGACAGGAGAAAATAAATTATTAATACCACTCATGAAATTTTAAATGTACAAACATATCCTGAAATATAGTAGCAGGAGGGTGATAAACTCACACCCTTTCCACTTTTTTTCGGTAGTGGACACATTCGTGCAACAGCACTCAAGCGCAGCTTCTTACTGCAGGTGCTTTTCCCATTTTGGGAGTTCACTGCCCTTGTTTTGTTAGCCTCAGCATTTTGAAAGTGTTGGCTCACCCGCAGTGCTTGCAAATATATCACTGTCCGTGCTGCCTTTGCTCTTTGTATTTACTGGTGTCTTATGCTTCAGGGTTTCTAATGCCCTTGAGAAGCTGTGACCATTTTTTACATCTGAAAGAGTGCCAATTCATTTATTAAGACAGAGTTTGTGAGGCCTGGATAAATTTATTCTAACATTTAATAAAACATTAAATTAAAAATGTGACTTATGCTGTGACATACTCAGCATTACCCTTCCAAGGTTTATATTTGAGTGTTGCAGGGCCCCACTCTCCAGAAGGTAACATGCTATCAATCTAGCTCTGAGGTGACAAGGCCACTGATGTTTTCCTGTGGTGGTTGTTTAATAATTAATTTTTCATTGCTGCTATGTTCAATAAATAGATTGCAACATTTAAGACCAGTTTAATAGGTTTATAGTTTCCTTATAAATTCCAATAATGATAATAGTTAATAAGAGAATAATGAATTTGCACTCAAAGATCTCAAGTCAATCATGCAAATTAAATCCGGACTATGCCTAAGCTGCGACTGCTGGGCTGGGGGGGGGGTTTGTTTGTTTTGAGTTTTTTTACTCTAAAACATATCCCGTGTGGATAAGCCTATCTGGTGATTTGTTGAATTTCTTAGTGTTTCACTTGTCATATTAATTTAAATCTTTAATCTGAGAACGTGGCAGGCATATGAAGTGGCACATTAAATCAATATTATGTTGCAGATGATGTCTCTGAAGAGTTTGCCATTGTGTAGGGGAATGCAATAATAGGAATAATAAAAAGAAATTGCATTTTGATCTTTCCACATATGTTATTACAATGCCGTTCACCCATTTTAAAAATAAAACCAGATCTGCTTGTAAAGGCAATCCCCTGCTCAATGCTTTGTCACATACTCAAAATGCGAAGTAAAAAAAACAAAAAAAAGGATCCAGATGGGGAAGTCTTGTCAATTACTATTAGGATTAGAGAGCATCAGCCCTACGAAGAGGGAGCCTGTTTGCTTAACAGGCATTTGCTTGGCAGTTAAAATAGATGGTTGTTGGTCTCGTTAGAGTTCCTGATAGTCAGAGATAACCTCATTAAGAAAGTTAATAAAGGAGGAAGGTACATTTGGTTTATCTACTTGCTTTATGTCTCATCCAGGGCCTGATTTTCCACTTCTTTTCAAACTTTTCTGTATAATCACTTGAACTGGGGTGATTCGGTCATTTCACAGCCATCTCCACACCTCTTTATTATTGCATACACAGTACACTGGAAAGGGATTCAAAGCACTGTTATTCATTCCTGGCTCTGTAACTATCTTACTGAGCATCCATTCACTTCAGCATATGAAGTAAAATATGAATCAGGCTGGTGACCTCAGTAAGATATTTGGATTAAAAAATGCTGGAGAAGAGCATATTCTGTGAGATGCAAAACAGTGGGAAACTGGGGCATCCATTTTTCTAGAACTTCAGGAACTGACTTAGGATTCTTTTTTTTTTACCAATTCTTTTTTTAAAGTAAGTCTGCTTAGACAGGACCTTGCCAAAAATCTGTGATATATCCTGGAAAGCAATTTTTTTTTTTTTTTTTTTTTTTGGTAATACTGAACATGTAACAAACAAGCTAGTTGAAATATTTGAAATAGCAGGAAATTTTAGGTTGAAACTTTAAGTGGGTCACCCATTCATTTGCCTCATGCACTCTCATTTAGTCTAACAAATGTCTTGATATTGCTGTAACTGAAATCCACTTCATATTTGTTCTCTGAAGACCGATGCAAATTCAGTGAAGTAATTCCTGAAACACAGTGGGAGATTCAAGCTCAGTGCATGTGTGTCTACAGAACAGTCACTAAATCCCAAGACATGCTATTTTCTAAAGGATGGGAGGAAAAATGGTGGGTGGGTTGACTGAAGATAAGTATTTGGAATTGATACAATAATGAGGTTTTTCTCCTTGAATGTACAATAAGTGCATAGAAAGAACAGCAGCAGCAAACCCACCAAGTTGGAAAAATTTAGGGGAAAATCAGAATATTTAGCAACTGTTCTCGCACCCAGAAACTGTAGGAAAACTTATTAAAAATAGTATCTTACTGATGGCTCCTTGTAGGTAGTTGGAAGACCATAGTAACTTGTTTGATATTTCTCTTTTTACTTCAATTTATGAGGGTAGCAATAACTGCAGTTATGCAGAATGATGTATGAAAATGTTTGTATGAATTTATCCTGATTCTACAGAAGCTGGACAAGAATTTATTACAGTATTCCTTATTACTGAAGAGAATTTTACTTGATGAGTAAGATAGCCTTTTGTAGCCCAAAATAAATTTTGAAAAGGGCATGACTAAGAAGTTGTTTTTCCTTATCTGTTAGAACTGTAATGAAATAATTCTTAAGAAATCAGCCAGGTATGAGTTTTATTTAAGTTGTACTCTCAATTGATTACCCTTCCTCAGGTTTGTAGCTCATATGTACAGTTAACACTATCTCAGTTACAGTACGGTCAGCTTTAGCACTCCTCCACTTGAATCTAGTTATTTCAGAGAATCTGGGAGTGACAAATACCATCCCTTGCACTCTGCCCAGCACTTAGATCTGTGCAGGAAAACTTTGCTGCTACGGAGAATCCTTCTTTAGCCTATTGAGAGTACGTTTTCTTCCTTCCCTTAGTGCTCTCAGCCTGATATAATCATAACCTTCTCCAAATCGATGCTAATATTCATTCATTTAGGGCATGGAATATTATGTCCCTCCTTAAGTACTTCCTATGGTTGGACATACTTTTATGTTGATGAAAAATACCATTTCAGGTATATAATATTGTAACATTTGAAAAACTGAGTTGTTAAAGCTGTAACTATTGTATATTTCTCAGAGGATGCTTTGAGGACATTTCCTTTCAGAAAAACAACAGGATTTAGGCAGAAGAAATAGTTCTTCTAACTCCATTTTAATTATTTCTTCCATGTCAGTGCCACTTTCAGAGGACTCTGGAGGAGTTTAAGTGCCCACATAATAACTTTGATGTGGGTTATTGGTGTCTCACTTTAAACTTGAGATCAACATCACGCTTTATTTTTCAAAAATAAATTTGCAAATAAAATGTAGCAGTTAGTTAGGTTTTCATTCAATGATGGGGTTCCTTGATTTTTCAGGCTATCTCATGGAGGATCAGAATGGTGTTCCCTCAGGGTCCTTTTTTAACTGCACACAGTGTCAAAGGGAAGTTAAAGAAACTACAAACTGGAAAAGCAGCAGTACTTACTATTATGAAAAGGTGTTCACCATGGTCTTCTGACTCTGACAGACCTGATCAAATACTTACCTACCAGAATTGGCCAGCCTCTTATTGCCTGGGATAGAAAAAATGTGCTCCTTCCTCTCCATGCTATTAATAGTGTTTAGGTACTAATGGAATGGTCTTGTGAGATTGAATTCATGCCTACTGACAGGTACCAGCTCAGGCTTGATTCAGTCAGCTACACAGATCATTTATGGACCATGGACAGATTCAGGGCAATGCTTCCTCAAAACCAAGTAAGTATGGTATGAACTGTGTATAAATCTACATCAGACCTATAACAGGGGGGGTTGAAGTAAGAGTAATTTAGAAAAAAAATTGGTGCACATTGCAGGAATATGCAGATTAATGGAGTAATAAGGCCAGAGGGCCAGATATTCAGGGCGTTATAAATCATCATTACTTACCTGAAGTTATTGAAGCTATGCTGATTTACAACACCTACAGAATTGATCCAGTAGAAAATCCTTAGTGATAATGGTGTTTTCTCCTGGTAACAGAGCTGCAGGCATCAGGGATGACGGTTTGTGAGGCAAGTATTGAGCAGAATGTAGAGAAAAGAAACATGCATATTTACGGCATGTGAGGAACTTAAGTCTAGAGAAGACCTGGAATTTCTGTGTTCGGTTCATTTTTACTGTTGCAACTGCAAGCAATGACATCTTACCATCCCATTCAATTTTTCTTTTAGAAAGCAAGTGGTTAGTCAAAGCAGAATGATATTTTAAGCACGTCTTTACTGTGAAAAGCAGATTGAATGGAACTTTTATCACATGCTGCCCTCTGGTTTCTTTTATGATCACTTTGGCATCTTTCATTTGAAGAAAAAACGGTATATTAAAAGTGGGGACTTTTTTCTTGTGTTTGTTGGAGTTTCTTTCTTTGCTGTTGCAGTTTTAGGTTTTTTTGTTGTCGCTGGCTTTTTCGTTGTTTTGTTTTTCCTTAACACTATTTTTTAAATCTCTAAATCCGGAGGATCTGTGGAAGAACAAAGAAGATGCTTTTCTAGTACGTACATCTTTCAGAGTGTTAATTATGTTCTCTTTTCAGAACACATTTTTGTAAAGGCTGCAGGACCTACATACATTGCTTACGTAGCTAGAACTGGTAGTATTGAGGAACAAAATATGAATGAACTTCAGCTCATAAATTGACTTTATGCTGCTTTGTACTTAACTTACCATCTGAAGTATCTGTTAACCTGGAACGTCCAGCACGCCCCAGTCTGCTGTGCTATGCCTACTAAGCAAGGAATTTTTTTCTGCCAAATCTTTAGTGCTGGCAGCAATATACAAAGCCAGAAGGACAACAGCTTGGCATGCGAGTAGCATGCTGAGTCTGCAAGGACCAAATAGATTGAAAAACTGTCCATGGACTTGTAAATCCAGAAAATTTGATAGTGAATCCTGTGGCATACTGAAAATGCAGAAGTGTTCTATGCTATTCATTAATGTAATTTAGAGAATGGGATTACACTTTAGGTGAACATTAGCTTGTCGTGCAGAAGTTCTGAATAAACTCTGGAAATGTTTGATTAGTAATTAAGTGTAACTTCAGCTCTAAAAACATTTGAAATTTTGCGTTGCTGGTTTTAGCTAGAGATTTTTACTTGCATATGTGATGATGTCATGCAGGGAGGGGTTGGACATGTGAGAGAAGGAGAGAAATGAGGGCTTTTTTAGTCTTCCAAAATGCAGTTTCTGATAACTGATAGAGAAAATAACATGGATAAGCATTTGGCATTCATTCCCTAAGCTCAATCATTTTCTATTTGAATTTATCAAACATTCCCTATCTCCAGAGAAGAATTAAAATGAACATTTTGTTGAGAAATGTTTTATGGTATTTCTAGATGTATTTTTTCCTTCCTGGCTAGCTTTGAGAGCCTCTGGGGTCTCTTTTCCCGATGTTTATCAAACTCAGTTAAGGTACCATCAAATCTTTGCAAGGCAATGGATACTGAAATTGACTGTTATGAGAGACTAATAAAAGTTATCAACCTTGTTGTCTTTCCAAGCCCCTGTGTTCTTATTTTCCTGATCAAATATAGAATATTGTGAATGAGAGTTGCTTTATTTATTCAGCTAAGTTGTTTTGAAACAACAACAATAACAAAAGATTTTGGTGAGGTATTTTGCTGGAAAACTATATTTACTCCTTCTAGGAAAACATGGGGTCTCCTGCTGAGGAATGATTATCAGTTCTTTGAAGTTTGGAGCTAAAGCATACTGACATTAAAGACAACATCCCTATGGTAAACAGGTTAAAATATCTTCATATTTAGCTGGTGAGTTTTGAGGTGTGTTTTTTTAAGGGGAAGGTGGTTTTTTTGTTGTGTTTTTTAATAACAAGCTGTTACAGAGGCACCCACAAAACAGACAGCAGTAGCTACCCCAAATGCGGATTTATTACAAACAAAAATTGCACTCTGACAGGCCAAAGTAAATTACGATTTTGGACGTCAGGTGGGAATTTTCTACTACACAACTAATTTCTAAGTTTTGACAATATTCTTTTAGAAAGATAAACCGAAATGTGCGTGCAGTCACTCTTAAAAGGGAAAGTCTCCCACTCCAGGGTACCCAGAAAGGGGGATCACTCACCCAGAAAGGCGAGGGCTTGCTCAAGGATATCCAGAAGAAATATTCACTCATCAAAAGGGGTGCGAGGGTTCACTCAATCCCAGGAAGTTTCCTTACATGGCATCTCATGCCAAGGGGAGAGTTCCCAGCTGCAGATCCGATCCACTGCTCTGAAAGGACCAGCTCAAATCATCTCTCCATTTATACCCTAGTGGGATCTGAACTAATTAGTTGGGGGCAAACACAGGACAAATGCAGGCTAAGGGCCTGAAACAAAATAGTCAAGTTTAAAGATAGTGAATTGCCAACTTCATCAGGTGTTTGGCAAGCCCCAGTTGTTGTCCAGCCTTTGGTAAGCCCCAGAATTTGCCATATCTTTGTCAGGGAGGGTGCATCTGCCACACAGGCCACATGAGGATTTCAATACATGAGGAAGGTCATAGCTGTAATTGCTAAATCAAGAGTCTGAGAAAGGATGCTGTGTCACATGCAGGAATAACATAAATTCAGATGATATTTTAAGTATTGTTAGTAGTGCATCTGTTCACTGGCTCAGTAGTCCTGATGAGGGTGCACTAGAGCAGATAAACTCATTAAGTATTTAGGGAAGTGGCAGTGTGAAGGAGCTTCAGAGGCGTATGGGCTACTTTTATAAAGTGCCACTTCCATTACCAGACAGTTGCATTCATTACTAGAAAATATTAGTTGGGAATGAATTGCATAGTTTCTTAAAGAGCTCACACGTATGAAAATACCATTTACACAATTAAATCTAAGTTTTGGTCAGACTTACTGCCACTCTCGGTGTTTTGAGGGACTGCGTGTTTCCCTCAGGGAACCGAGCACTGAAGGTTTTTTCTTTTCATAAATTGATTTGCACCTGACACTAGGATGGTGGATTGGGATGATGTCAGGGCGTCATCTCAGCATTTATCCTCAAAAATCCAAATCTTGTGTTAGCCAGTTTGGTGCTACGCACAGTGCATAAATTAATCAGGAGCAACCAACCATGTCTGACAACCACAATAACAGACATGGTAACTTGGAAGGTGTTTTCAGCATGTGCCATTCAGGTATTTTGACAGCATATATGCAACAGTTTTGAAGTAACTTATGTAACACACTTTGTGAACAGTGACCGTGTAGCCACTCAGTAAGGAAGCATTTAAGCTAGTGATAGATACAGGTGAGTTACTGGGTCCAAAAGTTAATCTGACAAAACCTTAACGTATTGCAGTGTATGGGTAGATGAATATTCTAAGAATAGGACTGTAGAATCAGCATGCACGTGGATGTCTGTCTGTTCATAAATGCTGGATTTAGGGAAATTTTCTCAGAGTTATTCTCTCTCTGGAACTGACCTTTTAAAGGCTGAAACAGAACAGAAAATACCAAACTCCTTCTACCTCCCTGTGCTCTCCAGTCAGTTCATAAGGGCAGGCTACTCTTAGAGGTATTTGAAGTAAGAGTGTTATTTACTATAGATATTTGCAAGATTTCTAAACCAGAAAATTAGGAGTGGGTTTTACGTATTTTATTACAAATTGGATTATATCTTCATTTAGTTAAAGACAGGCAATTAATGGGACTGAAAATGCAGGATCTTTTTACATAATTTGCAGGTAGACAATTCAGGGTATTGGGTAGGGATGTTAATATTTTCTCCAGTTTTTGTGTGTAGTATATTAAGTCCAGAATGAGTTTGTGGCTTAATGCTTTTTCCAGCCATTTACAAAGAGCAATTTTCATTCACTGTGATTACCACTGAGTTTGATATGAGGTCAGCAGCTGATTCACGGTGTGGCTTGAACCTCCTTTCAATGTTGTATTTCAATATTGAATCCTGTCCTTTTTATCTTTTGCACCATCAGCTGAGTTCACATCTCTTTGTTATAGTTAGAGGCTTTTCAAGCTTTTCTACTACTTTGTGTTCTTGTTTAGTCAACAGTACTCCCTTTTATATATATGTGTCTATAAATGTGTGTGTCTATTTACAAACATCATATTACTTCTCTTGTGACATAATACTTTGTATATTAACTGATGCTTTGTCTCTAGAAGGTAAAGATAATACCTCCCATGGAAAAGCCAAACTCATATCTCACAGGTGTCTCTTTTGGTGTGATTAAATCTATGTTAAATTGCTTGACACTTAGAAGGCATCCAGAACTTTTCTTGCAATCTCTGTACAGCCTCACCTCTATAACAGAGTAGAGACAAGCTTGAAATTTATGTTTTACAGAGAATTTGTCAAATTGCCTTTTTATTTAAATTCCAAACTGAATAGGTAAGGTAGAACTTTTTTATTTTTATATTTTTTTCCTGCAATTTATATTTTCAGAATATTTTGGGAAGATTGGAATGAAATTTTTGAAAGGCTGACAGCATCAGGTCAATCTGACATGTTATTTTATGATACTTTACCAGTCAGCCTAGATTTCATACTCCTTTTTTTTCTGGATGTCATAAAGTTTTTGACCATAGCTACATGTGAATAAGCACTCAGGACTTGTTTCTCCAATTTACTTTTAGTATAGTTTGTGATGCTCAGATACTGTGTGCATACAGATTTTATTTTGGATATTCAAGACTCATTTGTCTAGGTAGTTTTTTGCTCTGTAAAATCAATCTTACTGAAGTCAATAGGTCTACTTGTGAGAAGATAATAGTTCTGTTCTTTTTCTTTTTTTATTACATATATCTATTATAGTATTAATTAATATAATTTATGTTATTGAACTTGGTAATTCTTTGGGTGAGTTCACAACAAGGGCACATTGGGCTGAGTAAAAAGTGGAAAAAATTAAAGTGGTCAATAAACCAATTAATGTATCAACAGCATATACTACTAGGCAGCAGTGCAGTAATACTGATCATACAGCAGTCTTTAAAGTTTAATCTGGAAGAGGAATAAAATATTACTGGGTTTTTTTAATTTATGCTGTTAATTTAAAAAGTAAATTGAAGGGAGAGCAATGGAAGGTAAGAGCAAGTTTCTTCAAATTGTTCCTTTTGAGTAAATTACTTCTATATAGGTCCTAGCTTACACAACAACAGCTAATATAAATAATGAAAATAGTGTAAATTAAGAGATTGTTCCAGCATCTTCAGATTAGGAAATTAAATGCCTATTATATTATTCTGAGTGCAATCAATGGAATTAAGTGAGGTTTTTGTTTTCAGTAAATGGCAAGCTGTGTAGCTGACTATGCCACACCCTGCAGTTTCTCTCCCCCTCCGTTTTAAGATTAAGGGCCTCGAGTATCATTAACAATCAAGGCAGGCTTTCCAGAGGAACAGTATCATTACAAATAAGTAGCTTAACACTCTGTGCACGTTAACGCACAAGGCAAATCCTTGCACTGATTCGCTACCACTAAAACCTGTTAGATCAGTGTCCCCAAAAGGGGCTAATATTGAAAATTATTGGTCAGGCTCTTCAGAAACATTTGGGATAAATAACAAATGACATTATTAAGATTTTCAGTGCATTTAGACTGACTTTTCTGTTTGGTTCTCTGAAAGGAAATTGTAGGTGGAGAATTTGCCTAAACCTTATGAATTTATGGAAGGTTTTGTGTATAAAGAAAATCCATATTTAGTGAGTTCCAGTGTACTGCTCGGATAGGAAGTGCTAGCACATTGTGCCATCTCTGAAACCAATATTCAGCCTGCCGCTGGGTCTTGACCCTGGCACAAGTTATATCATCTTTGTTACTTGCCTGTCCTTTGTCAGGAAGCTGAAAAGCAGTCAGCATAAAATAATAAATGAATAAGTGTTTACACCAATGTCATGGCTGGTGCATTGCAGACTGTCTGCAGGGGGGAGATTGTTTGTGAAAAATGGACAACGTGTGAATTTATGGCTCTGTCAGGTCATTTTCATGGCTAAGGGAATGGGTACAGTGGTTATCGACCAGCAGAGGATTTATATCTAGGATTGACTATCGTTGTTCAGTACAATGGATTGTTTCTCACACGTCTCATAAATAACGTGCAGCTTTTCATTCAAACTGATGAGTATACCAAAAAGTCATATTTTCTGCTTTCCCTCTGCACGGTGTTGAAACAGTGATGACATCTTGCCACTTTCTTCAGCTGCTTTTACATCTCTGAGGCCTGAGAGAGAAGATAAAAAGCTATAGAAGCACCTGCTTGCTGATTTTTGTTTTTTAAGCAGTCAGAAGCCAGCTGTTACAAGATGTGTACTGTCTGCCCATGGCTGAGTCTGTGGTGGGACTGGGTTCTCCACATCATCTCAAGATGAAGGCACCTCAAGATGAAAGCACCTCAAGATGAAAATGTTGCAAGAAGGTGGTAGAAATTGAAGTTTCTACTAAGTAAATAGGGTGTTTACTGGCTTCAATGAAACTTAATTAGAGGTGTCTTTAAAGTACATATTCCTTCAAATAAGCAGAGGTCATGTATGAACTGATAAGAGCAACCACTCATGGTCAGGTAAGCTCGTGCTACCTAACTTGAATAATCCATAATACACTCTTTTGGTGAGATGACAGTAGTCCTCCACTACTGGTCCTCTTAATGTTCATGGGAGCAGGTGAAAGTGAGAAGAGACAGAGGTTGCTTCAAACAGTCATGGAAATTAAGTGTAAGCTTTTACAGCACACGTATTTGTTTGTGAGCAGCTTCCACACAGGTAAGTGGCAGAAAGTTGATTGAGAAACTTGTGGCTTTCAGGGATTAACAGGGAAATTGGATGTCAGTGTTAGGTGTCTGGAGCTTCTTCTGTCCTCTTTGAAGATAAGATAGTGTTCACTCTTTTTCTTTGCTATCTGCCTGTCCACTTAGTGCTTGTCTAGCAACTGCGTGCTGTGGTAGGCCACCACTGTGGCAAGAGAATCATAGAATCATCTGGTTGGAAGAGACCTTAAAGATCATTGAGTCCAACCGTTCCCCCTGCACTGCCAGGGTCCCTAAACCATGTCCCTCAGCTCCACATCCACATAGTTTTTAAAAACTTCCAGGGATGCTGACTCCACCACCTCCCTGGGCAGCCCATTC
>NW_010413291.1:135761-143896 GCF_000710305.1 Buceros rhinoceros silvestris | reverse complement strand
ATAATTTAATAGAGATGATAGCATTTTCCTACCTTTGTTTGTTTTTTCTTTTTTTGTAACTGCTATAGAATGTGTAACAAAAATCTGTTTCTCTTCAATTCTGTAGGAAGTTTTGCTTTTACCTGGAAGGAATTTGAAAACAAATATTATCTATAATTACACCAACTGGGTATTTCTCCCAAAGTACTTCCTCTGTATTCTGACTCCTCTGTGGTGTGGGCTTTTCTATGTTTTCTGGCCACCTGGCAGGTGTGTTGAGGTGAGCTTTAAATAAAATTGAGCAGAAGTAGGAAGGGTGAAGTAAATTACTCAGAGAATCTTCTCCACATAGAACTCGCTTCCCTAGGCATCCAGTTCTAGCTGCTGTTGGAGTGTCTGTGCATAAGGGCATCCCCATGCAGGAGCTTCTACTTATGTGGAAGGAAACAAGAAAAGACTAGGTGATTGTGTCTCAGCACTGGGTACCGTTGGTTCTATGGATGTGACTGTTCCGAAGTGTGAGAAAGCTGAGTAAGCTCCGTGTATAGACATACCAGGTTTTAGGTTTTACCACTAGTAGCCCAGCAGAGGATGAAAACAATTACATTTTTTCTTCCATAGTGTAGCTTGTGTTGTGCTAATGATTTGAATTCTCTTTGAGTAAAGGCCATGTCCATAGTGTGCAGCCAGGCTAAAACGTTATGCAAATGTAATGCAAAATGTAATGCTAGATCACCATAACTCTTATTTATGCTTCAACCCCAACTAGAGAAACTGAAAATGTCCAGGCATCACTTTACTAAACTGAGCAAACCTTCTTTCTTGCTTCCAGCACCATAGCTATATAAGGTGTCGTTTTTTCAGCCAGTAGGCAGAGACCCTGCGAATATTCCTCTGTTCCCGGAAGCTCTTCCTGGCATACTTACACTGTTCTCTCAGACTGGATTCACTCCAAGAAATAAGCATAGCAAAGCCAGTGTTTTAGAACATGGAAACGACCTACCCCCAACTGGTCTTTATTAATCACTGTCTCTTTGGACAGCATTTTGCTTCCCGAAGTGTTTGTCAGATTTGTGCCCCAGGCATGCATACTTGAGAAATACAGTTTTATTTGGGTCCTGAATAACATAATAACATACATCTCATTAGTAACGAGCTGCTTTTTCTGACAGAACATAAGACTTATTAAACATGACTGTTGGGTTCATCCAACGTCTAAACAGGACCTTGCAGCAAATCCCAATCTATTTCGGCAGACACAGAATAAAATACCATGGATAATACCTCATTATGTCATTAGGAATAATGATAATAAACAGCAGTAATGAATCTCTTGTCCTATTTTATATTAAAAGAAATGACAAAGTAATGTCTCACACTACAGGAAAAAACCCAATAGTTGACAAGAGGTTAGGATGAGTATACAGTATAATGAAAAAGGTGAATTATGGAGAGGTGTCAGACACCCATTATTGAATCTATAATAGCAGTGTTCTGTTACATTAGAAATACAGCTTTCATTCCCATTCCTACCTTTGGCAGCCAACTAATATTCAAAGCATCTTAGGAATGCTCCTGTATATTGGGAAGTTTTTGCAACAAAACTGAGGAATGCTAGGTAAAGCTTCCTTTCTTTCAGCCAGAGATTGTCTGTCTGTCAGCGTGCATTGGTCTTTCTGTTTGTTCTTCCTCTCCCAGAATAATTTCCATTCCTTCTAGATCCTCATGTCTTCATCTTCTGCTGCTTCTGCATGGTTTGTAAAGGTTTCTCAGTTTTTGCTCTGCCTTTGCCCAGACTCAACCAACTCTAACTCAGCTAATCTTTCCTATTCTGCCTCTTATACCTCAGAAATCTCCCAGCCTTTGAATTCTATGGCCACCATAACTTTTCCCAGTTAGATACTTCTTCACAATGGCTCGCATATGTATTCTGGCATGGCAAACACAAGCCCCATAGGCTGGAAGCATAAAGAAGCTTCCCTGGTGCTTGATATAAGGAAACAAGAAGATTTTCTTCTTTTGCTGCCTTAATACTTTGGTAGAAAAATACATGAAATGGAAAAGTAGTAGAAAAAGTAGTATGAAAATCAGGAATTCACCTGCCTTTAAAGAGACGACCAAAGAGGAAGAAAAATGGTAAGATGAAAATATTGTTGTAACAAGGGATTCATAGATACAGGCTGAGATATAACTGGCAAGAACATCTGTACCTAGATGATGAATCTGATTTTTCAGCTAGCAGCCTGGAAGGAGCCATGACTGTTTTCAGCTTTGAGTTATTTCTAAAGAGTCGTCTTTTTTTGTAAAAAGACAAATCCTAGTTGCCAAGATGCAGGCTTGCTCATGACTGTAAGAATAACAAAGGACAGTGGATTATGGAAAATTTAAAGAGAATAGTGTTGAAGCAAAGTCTAGAGTGATAGAAGGTGAAAGAGAGGACTACTTGTGTTCTGGTCTGCATAGCGCTATTTACCTCTCCAGCCATCCTTACATTTTCCCTGTCATGTCAATTTTCTGCTGTCTGATCTTGGCCCCTCCACGACATCCAGGGTAATGTTCAGACTGAATCTTTAAATCCACTCAGCATTCAGAGTATATTAGACTGGGTTTTTAACCAAATGGTTGTTCTTGTAATATAAACCTGTAAGTTTGCAAAAAAACTGACCTGGAAGCAGACATGTATCTACATTCGCTGGGTGTCTGAAGGCCCCACAAATGTCAGCCTGGCAGCACGGGTTATGAATGTACAATGATTATATTACCAGTTCTATTTAGTTTATCAGATTTATATCTCTTCCTTATCTCTGTCCCTATTTCATTTTGACATCTGAATGTGTTTGGCATTAGGGTAATGTTAAAAAAAAACCCAACAAACCATTGGGCTAAGATTAATTGAACTTCTTCTGACAAAACAAGAACTGACTTGAACTTTTTTTTTTTTAATTGAAAAATACAGCATTTACCTGAAGCTTACCCATCTCTTTTGGGATTTTTCCCATCTGTGCTGCAGGTACCATTTGCCTATTATTTTTAACTTTTCTCTTGCTAACGCTTGAAGATGAACATGCAGATATTGCTAGTAACATGTCTCAGCTAGCAGCTACATAAATAATACAAAGGATAAAAATAGGTTACTGGAAAATACAAAAGCACTGAAAGATTTGAGATGCTGTCTAAGGCAAAAGGTGTTTTGGGAAATTATTAAAAATGCTGTCCTCTTCCAACCTTCATTTTCATATTTTTTATATGTGTGTACAATAAAACAGCATGATTCATTAAATACATTTGAGTTCACCGTATGTTTTTGAGTATTAAAACTATAGAGATTCCACCTCAACAGTTTTTTCTTATACTTTGAACAGAACATTACAGATGGTACTCCTTGATTGCTCACAAAATTTCAGGTTTGTAGTTTTATGACTAATTCTCTTAAGTTATCTAATGGATTTCAAAACTTTGTGTCGGGTCATTGCGGCAATAGTCAAATTCCAGATGAAATACCGTTATTTAATAGTAAGGAATAATACATAATATGTTTTATCTGTGGAAGGTATTCTCAAATTAATCAGATTTTGTGGGTCTTGTAACCTAGATTGTCTGTTGCCTATTCATAATTACACAGATCTTCCCTACCCATTCATAACTTCCTTCTGGCAACGCAAGCATAAAAAGAAAGTGTATAGGAGGTGTGAGCATGGACAGGCTATCAAGGAGGAATGTTGAAGCATTACTTGGGCATGCAAGGAAGGAATTAGGAAGACCAGAGCTGAGCTAGAGCTGAAACTAAAAGTGATATGAACATCAAAATACCAAACTTGTGTGGGCACACTGACAGCAGAAGGCAGTCCTGGGAAAATGTTGCCCCTTGATAAATGGTGTAAGCAATTAAACCTCTAATAATGAGGATACAGGCTGACACCAATGCTGTCTTTGTTTCTATCTTTATTGGCAAGGTCTGCTCTCAGGCCTCTCAGGTCTGTATTCTTAGCAGAAAATTTGAGGGAGGAAGTTACTGCCCACAACAGACAATTGAATCAGAATCAGCTTGAGTAAACTGGGCACATGTAAGCCCATGGGAGCGATGGGATTTAATGTGGTGGTGCTAAAGGATTTGGTTGTTGATGTAAGGCCTCTCTAAAAACCTCTTGAAAAGTTGTGATGATTAGGAAAAGTTCCTGATGACTTGGCAAAAGAAATATTATGCCCATCTTCTGAAAAGGCAGGGAGAAGGATCTGGTGAAGTACAGACCTGTATTCCTACCAAAAGTATAGGAACAAGGTATTTATAAACATGCAATTTCTCAAAAGACAGGATTATTTGTTCTAAACCATAGCTTTTCATAGATTTTTTTTTCTCTTTTACCCTTCCTCTAAGTTTCTAAACATCACTAGGAACATTTAACCAAAACATTCATTGAATTTTCATCATCCGTTGTATGTATGTTTGTTTAACATGTCATTTGTATTTGAATTGCATTAATAAATTTTAACGTATTCATTCATTTGGTATATTGTCAAAAATCAGCCCACAATCAGCCTATAATTTTAAGTGTAAAAGAGAAAAATTGTGTCCAACAAGCATTCACCAAATTGCCCCATGTTCGGGGGGGTTTGCAATAATAAATAGGTATGGGCTCTTGCTTTTCTTTCTATCATACTTCTTCCTGCAAAAATCCCTTTGAAACTGCCTCCACACAACAGCTGACTTCCTCTGAGTCTTTTCTGCAGAACATTGCTGGCCAGAGACTGCATCTGAGAACTGATAGGTGTGCATCAGCTTGGATATAACTTGCCCTCAGCTCCTGGCATTGTTCAGTACATCATTTGCCTGGTCTAGAAGAAAGTGGTGTATGTTTGGAATTTGGCTTAATATTTACAAAGCAAAGCTAGCAAGGAGAGAAAGCAGGTTCTATTTCGTTTCTAAAAGATTTATTCTACTTAAGAAGCGATAGACTCTGGTTTACTTGGTCTCCTTCTCTGCATTCCTCTTTTTCACCAACCACAGAAGGGCAGAGTGGCATTGGTAACCTCAGTTGAACTTCCCTTTCTTTTGGCAACAATCTTGTGTTTTTTCTGCAGAGCTAAGACAGCCTTGGGCTTGCTAAGTTGTTTTATGGTGAACTTCATATTATTGAGCTTGATGACATCTTAAATTAATGTTTTCTTTAAGTTATTTGAACTGGTATTCTAGAATTCTCAAAACTAGGTAGTTCTTACCAAAAGGCTCCCTTCTAAGGTCTAGCACATGACTGTCCCACGCTTTACTGTCTCCTTTTTTGCTCTTTTTAAAATTTGCGTCCTCTTCGAAGAGGAACCTTGATTTATAGTGTCACTGTTCATCAGATCTGTGTACAATTTAGTGCCATTTGTTTCTGTGATAGTTTCTATCTGTCTCATTAAAATGCCTCTTCCAGTCAGGGTAACCAAGAATTACCTGACACTAATCAGGTTTCTGTTTGCTTGCAGATCAAAGACAGGCTTGAAGACTTTATGATTTACAGTATAAATATATCCTAAACATTTCCAGTGAACAGAAGTATGTATAGATTCCACTTCCCCACATCTAACATGAAGTTCTCTATTCCTCTTTGCTTCTTCTGCTTTTTTTCTACTCTTGTAATTTAATATGCAACAGTAGATGGATGTAGTCCCTGCTTTGTACCATACTCTGTCTTGGTGCTTGCTACATTCTTTGCTTTCTTTGCCTATGTCCTGTGTACCATATTGATTATGACAACTTCTTCTAGGCACTCTATGAAAGAAAGGTTTGTGGTTTAATCACAAGGGAATTGAAACATTATGAATATTCTCTTCACTGTTTATCATGAACTTTTTTGGCCCTCTCAAAAAAAAAAAAACAAAAAAACCCCAAAGAAAACCAAGATAGTTTTTACCAAGTTCCCCCATTATCACTATCATCTGACCTGCACCTTTGGTGCTAGCAGGGAAGCCTTTAGGCAGATGGCTTTCTGAGTTGCTCAAATCTTTTTTCCCAGTACCAGTGCAGCCTACTCAAAAGACTCTTCATCAAAACAGTGCTGTAAATAAGTGTCCAAGATAGAATGATTGACTTCACCAGATAGGTGATAATGGGTGTTACAGATTCATTGTGTGGTAAGTTTGCCCGCTATGTGCAATCTCTTGTTGACTAGTTAAGATGCTTTTGAAAACATTTCCTTTAGAGTCGTCAAGCCTTAGATTAATCTGTTAAATATAAATTGTGTAAAGACAATTCTACATGCCAGTTTATAATTTCTTCTCAATATGACAAATTATATCATTTTATATTTTGACATTCAGAGAGCTTATTTGTTATTTGCAAATACCTTTCAATGAACGTTATAGTAGAGGCTTGTATTGATTATGGATGCTGCTGGAATTTCCACTACCTACTCCTGAAGCCAAATCAGTTATTTAGAAGCCACAGGGATTGTGACATTAATTAAAGAGTCTAGTTCTATCAAAGTGCTTGATCCTGTGATCTTTCCCTGTTGAGTCATTCTTATTTATATGGTTAAACTAAATGTAAAGGAAGGATACTACGTTTACAAAGCTGTGAGCAATACACACATGTATATTTCTTTTAAAAGAGAAAACACATGAGTCACAAAACATATGGTATTCTTTCCTCATCTGTCATTCACTAGATTGGGCTTGTAATGTTAAAACTTCATGTACCAGTTTTTCTTCATCTTCAGTGAACTAGAGATTTTTAGGGCTCTTTATTAGAATAGTCATGAAGGATATTTTACAACTACATTTGTGTGTTCCAACTCAGGCAACTCTGACATGTATGAATATTTCAGAGATTGAACATCTTTCTTATTTGAAGTTATTCTGCTTACATGAGTCTTACTTCACTGAAGCTTCTGTTCAGCTGAAGCAGTGTCCATTTTGCAGGTGAAAAAGTATTAATAGAAAAATACTGTTGAGGTCTGCATTGTTTTTCTATATTATTTTTTAATTGGAAGTAGAAAGAATCATTCACTGTACATTGAATTATGATAAACTCTGAATGAAACAGAATCACAGAAACACAGAATTGTTTTGATTGGAAGAGATGTTTAAGATCATTGAGTCCAACCGTTCACCCTGCACTGCCAGGGTGTCTAAACCATGTCCCTCAGCATCACATCTACACGTCTTTTAAACACCTCCAAGGATGGTCACTCCACCACTTCCCTGGGGCAGCCTGTTCCATGGCTTGACAACTCTTTCTGTAAATAATTTTTTCCCAATATCCAACCTAAATCTCCTTTGGCTCAATTTGAAGCCATTTGCTTTTGTTCTATCACTTGTTACTTGGGACTGACTCCCACCTTACTACAATGAGGTAATTTTAGTGATTTTTAGCCTCCTTTTCTCCAGGCTAAACATCCCCAGTTCCCTCAGCTGCTCCTCAAAGGATTTGTGCTCTAGACCATTCACCAGCTTCATTGCCCTTCTCTGGACACGTCCCAGCACCTCAATATCCTTCTTGTAGTGAGGGGCCCAAAACTGGACACAGTATTTTAGGTGTGGCCTCACCAGTGCCGAGCACAGGGGGGCAATCACTGCCCTGCTCCTGCTGGCCACACTATTGCTGATACAAGCCAGGCTGCCACTGGCCTTCTTGGCCACCTGGGCTCACTGCTGGCTCCTGTTCAGCTGCCTATTGACTAATACCTCCAGGTTCTTTTGTGGTGAGCAGCTTTCCAGCCATTACAGTTAACAGGTAATTTATTGCATTGGTCTCAAATCTTAAAGTTTGATGGGAAGAATAAAGAGAGTTTTCGCTTTTGAATTTAGTAAATAAAGTTTACCTGTCAAAAATTCCTAACTGATACACTATAGAAATACCTAAGCTGCCTTTTAACCGTTGTTTTTAAATTTTTTTCCCCCTCAGTCTAACACTCTGGTTTAGGGGTAGTGAGTATTTGAAATAATGTTACTAGCATTGCAAAAGTACCTTTTTTCAGCCAAGTAACACAGAGGGTGTGTAACTATAGTGGGAAGTGGAATGTGTGGGTATATGCTGAAAGGGACTCCTGCAGGAAAAGGTGCAATAGGAAGGAAACCTGCAATCCAAATGCATTTGCACAAAGGCAATAATTAATGGAGAAAGGTTCTATTATAAACCATGGATTTTCATAAGAAGCTCTCCTGTTTCTTCAGGA
>NW_010413291.1:89660-135657 GCF_000710305.1 Buceros rhinoceros silvestris | reverse complement strand
ATGTCTCTAAGTACCTTTGTTTCTATACTTTGAATGGGAAACCACCCCCCCGACATCTTGAATTAAAAAACCAAAACCAAAACAAATGGAAAGAGCAAAAAGAACTGAAATCTTGTAAGATACAAGAAAGAAAAGGTTCTATGTCTGATAAAAGGAGTGAAGAGAAAAAAAATGAAATGTGGTTTGGTCATGGCCAAGTTTCTTACGGTCTGGGTCTATTTTTTCCCAGTGATGTGTTCAGGTCAGCCCAGATAGCTGTATTTCCTGCCATTTCACTTGATACAATAAAATGCTGCAGGGTCTCCCCGCATTTCTCCCATAGCACACTTACTAGATTAGTCCAGACTCCTCTACTCAGATCTGGTAGATCTGGCATATGGGCTACCAGCTGCCTATAAAACACTGGTTATCTTAATTTTACAGCAGGAAGAAAGCCTTTTTAGTTTAGCGTTATATATATATATATTTTCTATCAGCATGCCTATTTTTATTTGACTTTCTCTCCTATCTCTCAACATATTTAGACTTTAGATCATGAGTTTTGAATTGTTTTGAACTAAACAAACAGAAATGTCTGTGCAGCAGTATGCTGCAGCTTAAGAAAATGTCGTATTCTGACCTATGAGAGAGAGAGAAGAATATCATACCTATCTCATAGCATTCCTCTGAGGCAACTAGCTAAGGGATGTTTCTCAAACGAGTGAGGACTGAGCTGGCTGACCAGAACTATTGGCAGAAGCTGAGGAATATTGGTGACTACTCCTGTTTGCACAATGCTTTGAAGCCAGGTAGCCATGAGAGACTTACGATTCCTGCAAGTTTTTTACTATTTCTTGCTATTGATGTTCTTCCTGAATTCTTCAGTTATGACCATCCATACAGTCATAGAATGAATAATACTAATACATTTTCATTCTTCAGGGCTGCAGAAATCTGTGACAACATACTACAGATATAAACTGTAAAGTGTTGTTCATCACTGTGATGCTATCATTCATGCTATTGGATATAAAATTTTTGGTTACGTTTTCTGTTCAGAGACTGTGTGAAGTTTCAGAATGGCAGATGGGTGCTTTTTTAGCCTTACAATCAGAAGTAATAAGCAGCAGTACAACACTCACTAACAGGTTTCTGTATTTTTTTACTGAAGTAACAGCTATTGAAAAATCATTATCTATTAATTGGATCTGTTAATCTGCATCTCCATAGGCCATAGATGTCCTTGGGCCTTTTATTGTTTTTTTTTTTACCAGATGGCAGCCACCACTGCTTTTTGGTCCACTTGTTCTGTATTTATATATTTCAAACAGATTTTTAAATGGGTCTTATGGCCTAGTGTGATCATTTAAAACATTTATATCAAAAACATTTCCCCCCCCATTTGTTTTAAACAAATAGAAATAAAACATTCTTCTTTAGCTAATACATTCTTGTACTTTATCCTCTATATAATTCTGTGGGATAGATTTTGCAGGAAATTATCCTCTAGTTACCAGGTCTTTAGAGATACTTGGGTTGGAAATTTTGAACAGAACCGATGAAGTCAATGCAAGTGGGAATATTAACCAAGCAGACCTAGCCAAACAGAAGAGATATGATGAAAAGGATGTACTTCTGCAGCATTACACTTAGAATCAGAGTAATTTAGGTTGGAATAGGCCTCTAAAGATCATTTAGCCCAACCTCATGGTCAAAGCTGGGTCAGCTTCAAAGTTAGGTTCCATTTCTGAGGAACTTGTCTGTCTGAATTTCAAAAATCTTAAAAAAAAAAAAGCAATTCTACAACTTCTCTAAGCAGTCTGTTCCAGTGCTAAATCAAATCTCTAAATCTCCTAGCTATGCTCTTGCTAATACAGCCTTCATCACCACAAATGCAAGGCTGCTGACACGTGTTCAACTTGCTCACCAGGACCCAAGGTCCTTTTCTGCAGAGATACTAGCTAGCCAGTTGGTGCTCTCCTGTTCTTTCTTCCCTTCACTCCTAACTTCTCTCTCCCTTTCCTCGTAACATTTTACTTTGTTGTTTTGGGGGGTTTTTTTGGTAAGGGACTGTCTACTCATTCTGTAACTATACACTTACCTATAAGTCCCCCTTCTGCTATAAAATTTTCTGTTAAGCCCATGGGGTTGTGAAGGTCTGCAAGACCTATGCATTTTGTTCTTCTTTGGTGAACCTTCCAAAAGCTGCTGGTACAAAGGTATTCCTTTATACCTGCTGGTGTATCTCCCTGAAGATGAATTGGGAGCCTTCATGTCCTCATAAAGAAATACATTGAAGTTCTGCAGGTGTAAAATTTATTTTTAATTGGAGATGTAAGAACTATTTCATTGGATTCTAGAAATAGTCCTTGGTTTCTTCTTTCACAATTCACCTTGTATGTATTTTGTATCTGTAGCTTCTAAAAGTGTTTAGGAGATTTATCTTAGAAACTACATAGGAAATATAATCATCATACCATTAAAACCTTCAGAATTGATTTACTTATGGATAGTAAAATGGGGTAATTGTGTAGGAATAAGAGAGTTCCATGTTGCAGTTGTAGAAAAGGAGCAGAAAGGCTATTGAACTAATTGTATAATAAGTTATTAAAAGAACTGCTATGGTGACAGATGGAAATAAACACTGCTGCATGAATAATAATCATGTTTTTCCCTACCCAAAGATCAACTCTAGACATTCTGTCTGAATTAATTTTCCTTTAAATTAAGAGAGGAAAAAAAAACTAAACAGAAAACAAAAGAATTAATGAAATCTCTGCATATGTCTCCTCTGCAACATGCTGCATTAAATTTCCCTCAAAAACGGAGGCTGTAATTGTGTACAAAACATTTAGAAACATACATGTATATGACATAAAAAGTAGGAGAAATAACATACCTCATTACATCAGGAAGAATTCAAAGAATAATTACAGCTAAAAAAAAAGACCTACAAAAACCCCTCCCCCGAACCTGTCAAAAAAATTGATTCCTCACAAGAAATTAATTACAGGAAACAGAAGTACATTCTGCATAGAAATTATGGTCATATGAATATAGAAGCCACATACTGCTACCTCTATGTATACTAGTACTCCCCCTCTGTCTGTATAAATAAACAACCCTCGCTTTCTTATTCTCTTCCTTTCTTCACAGTTTCTTCAAATCGCATTAAGATTTTCAGGACAGCCAGTGTTGCTTTCTGTCTATTTGTACAGGACATGAATTCTCAAAGTCTGAGACCTCTAGTGCGCTGTCATAACAGAAATGAGAACTGAAGTAGTAATCATGCTAACAAAGTAGTGGGGTAATTCTGCAATTTTTACATAAGTGTAATTCACATTGATTCTGAAATAAGTTCTGCCAAAAAGTGATGGATACAGGATTAGGCGGGTGGTAGCTTCTCTGTGTCAGCTCTCTTGTTTTCCAACTGCCACGGTTTCTGCTTATTTCAAAGTAGGAACTTTTTTATTTTCCATTTTGTAAAGCCGTAAACACACTCTTTGGCCTAAATAAATAATGAGGTCTAAAATAGAAACGTCCCCCAGACTTTGGCTGTCAGAGACATGCACTGATCTTGTTTGTATTGCTAGATGGTTCAACTCTGATTTGTTGTATCGTTAGGTCTTTAAGCCTGTGAGGTTAAACACCTGAAACTATTTAAGTTCCTGAATCGAGCAAAGCTAATCGTATTGCAAAATGCAGGTATTTCATGTACCCGGAGATCTGAAACAATTCTATGTCTTTGCTAAGTAATTAGCATGATTTTTCCTAAGCGTATGTAGCATATGGCAGGCATACTTGTAAACGTGTCCTAAGGTGCCCTTTTAACTGCTGAGTTCTGAACTGAGCTGCAATTTCTTATACATATATATATATTTATATGATAGCCATTACAATTCATCCCCTCCAGGACTCCCGTTCTTGGCAGGCCCCAGCTGCCCCGCGCCCAGGTCTGTGATGTCTGGAGGTAGAGCAGCGACTCTTTCACGGGCACCCCCTTGCTGTGGGGAGGAGCTTGTGTGCCCTTGTGAGGTTGAGAGCTGTGCTGGTGGTGGCATGTGCCACCAGTGGGGTCTCCCAAGCCAGACAGGTCTCAACTGAAGGGTCAGACAAAGTGTGTCCACGGGCAGGATGGGCTCACTAGCCTTCGGGCAGCCATCCTAGGAGAAGGACAACTCTGACTCCAAACCCGGGCAGATGGAGCTCGTTTAGCCTTGTAAGGCATCCATCTAAGAGAAGGACACTCTAACCAAACCTACAACCCGAGGACTTCGCTGTCACCGTCCAAGCTCACTAGGCCCTGGCAGATGAACCTCAGGTGTAAAGGGTGGAGCCAGTTCCGCGAACGCTGGTGCCTCACCTAAAAAATCCACCGCGCAGGCCCGAAGGGTTCGCTCATCGCTGGCAGTGAGCGTGGGAAAAACACTTCCCAGATCTTCGTTCACAAAGCCAAGCCGTGATGATGATTACAATTCATATTTTAGAATCACCAACGACAATACAATGATTTGAATTTGCTCTGAATATTTTGTCACAAGTATTCCTTGTTTTCAGCTGTTGGTGTGTACTCAAGACAAATTCAAGTTGGGCAAAACTGTTCTAAAAAGCACAACCAATGCAAGGACTTCTTTGATCAGTCTGTCACAGGATAAAGATTCACACGGGCTCCTCTTTAAGTGTCAGTACAGCAAGCAAGTGAGGGTCTTTTCAGAGGTATGGCTGAAGAACAGTCATGTATTAGAAATCAAGGTGAGAATACCTCTGGGGACAGACTACATGAGAACCAAATCCAGTATGTGTAACTGATCCTCAGGAGAAATTTAGCATTGTGCTGAATGCCAGCAGGGGCCGGGACAGTAAACTATGAGGATTAGCTATTGAATAGATGTAAATTGCTTATTCGTCTTGCACAAGTCTTTCTCTTTAATGCAAGTTTCCTTCAGAAAGTAGCATGGAAGCCTCACATTGCTTTTGTACATTGCAAGGTTCAAATGTTGAGTTTGTTGCTCATAGAACAAGAGAATGTTTTGAGTTGGAAGAAACCTTCAGAGGTCATCTAGTCCAATCCTCCTGCAGTAGGCAGGAGTATCTTCAACTAGATCAGGTTATTCTCTGAACAGGCTACCCATCAAATCTGTATCTCTCCATTTAGAAAGAAGGACGTTGTGGGGGACCGTGTCAAAGGCTTTACAGAAGTCCCAATAGATGACATCCACAGATCTTCCCCTGTCCACTGATGTAGCTCTTATTTTAGTGAGCTTTTCAGAAGATAAAAGCATGCTGTCTTCAACAAGATACAGTTAGGTAGTCCAACAGAGTTTTGTGGGTAATTTTTATAGATAGACATGCTAGAGATGTAATTTTGAGAAACCAAGAGCTTAAATAGTCATCCTGTCACCACAGGCTATAAATAATCTCTTTTTTAAAATAAGAAAAGTCTTCACTGCTATTCCAGCACCAGGATTAACTTTCCGTGTGACCCTGTAAAAATTCTTTTTTCTTCTTCATCTTCCTCTTCTGCTTTTCCTTCAGCTGATTTTTCATGCTCAAGTTCTGAATGTAATTTACATAAATAATTCCTCAGTACAAGTAATTCATTCTGTACTGCAATGTTCTTTACACTTTTTCAGTACATACAATAATGTATGATCTAATACTATCATCTTTCAGTGAACAGCAGACTTCCAGTTTGTATACACAGTACAAATCAGCATTTATCTAGATTTTATATTAAAATCAAAGGGGAAAACCAGACTTTTAAATAGCCACTTTACAAAGTAAATAGAGAAACCTCCTGCACCTGCAATAGCTCTAGAACATAAAATGTTCTGGTTTGGCTCCAACTGCTGTGAACAAATCCTTGACTGTGCTTTGAGTTGTGGGAGATCAGTATACGTCAGAAGAATTGATTTGTCTTTTCCCCCACTTTGGAAAATCCAAAACGGCAATCTCCCTTCAAAATGTAGTTTAAGAAATATGTCTATTTCAGAGGTAGTTCAGATGAGCATTAGACACATAGAAGCTCAAAAGAAGGTTGAACCATAAGTAATTAATTTGTTTGGGTTATTTTGTTTGTTTTATTTTATGTGTAGGTGAGAGGAAACCCCAGGGAAGAAAAAACCCAGCAGTTCAGATCAGGTTGGTGAGCTGATGATCCCTGTTAAAAAATTACAATCCTTTGACATCATGCAGACACCCTTGACACCCACCCATGTTAGGATTGCCCCACATTGAGCAACACTGCTAGTTTCTGCAGTACATTAAGCCTCCCATTGCTATTTTCTGCTCAATACAAAGTTGTGTGTCTGTAAAGGTACCTTGACTTGAATGATCCATTCATAATTCAAGTAGAACTATAATGCATTTTCCCCACCTCCCACATACCTATTTTTACCACTTTCCTTGTTCTGACTCACAGAATATGGGAAGGAGGGAAGTGGTGAGGCCTTGCCTAACATACAGTGTCCCCGGAAACCGCTGCCGTCCCACTCAGTTTGCCACTGCACAGAAAGAACTGTGTGAGCAAGCTATTGCCATTGCGTGCTGTCTACCGAGTGTGTCTTTGCCCGGCAGCCAACTCCTAATAGCAATACTGAGTCCTCAGGACTCGGTATATTACTGCTATTTCAGATGTTTATGCTCATGGATTGTAGCTAGCTCAATTCTCAGAGGCTTCTAAGAATCGAAAGTTGGGGAAAACTGTTTTTACCGTACGCAGCTCCCACAATGGCAATCACAATAGCTAGGACACTCTACAACTGGAAAGTAAAATAATGAAGAAGGGGACAACACACTTAAATATGTAAAAGTGCCAAAGGAGAAAGATTGTCTAAAGATAGACGTGTCTTTACATTTTAGGTATTTCCCTACTGCACCATGTTACAAGCTTAGATACTCAAAGTTCCTAAATTCCAAATTTCCTCAGAGAAGTCTTCCTTTCTCCCACTCCTTACCCCTCCCCAAGAAGTTATACTCTATATCTGCGTTTTACTGTGTGCAAACACTGAAAAAAGAAGCAGTCCCATGGATTAGAGTCCTGAGTGCTGGTCTGTGTTCTCCCAGAGAAGTGCTCTTATCACTAGTCTCAAGCCAAGTTCTTGCTTATAAATATCTTCACTAGCTCCTGGAAACTTGTAGTCAGCAGGATTCACGCAATAGCTCAAGTCTCTCTACTCAAACCTCACAGCTGTTCAGCAGAAATGAAACTGGTCTAAAGAAATACTTCTGGAGGGGAAAACCTGCCATCTTCGTCCAGTTCTGATTTCTTTTCAGTCCTCATCCTGCAATCAGAGCTCTGACCTTCTTGTCTTTTACCTTTGATTCCTTCTGGAATCATCCTGCCTAGATCTATTCCATTTCTTCCTGCTCCTCACCTTGAACTCCTCTGGTTCACTTGACTCACTTCTGTGTATCTTTTTTGCTTTTTCCACTTGGATCCATGAATGTGGACTTTCTAGCACCCAGCTGGGCCTTATGTTTGTCCTTGGCCATTCTTTGCTTTGAACAGCTTCTTTTTTTGTTCTCTCCAGTTCTTGGCTTTGATTCAGCCTGGCTGTCGTGCATGGTTTGTGTCTACATATCAAATCCAGCCTAGACCTAACTGTGGGTATGTTCTCATAGTCTACAGCTCATAACAGCTAAGCAGATAGGCTCTATAGTGCTGAAGTCATTCTGTGGACCTGGGCAAGAAGTCTTTTGTATTCACATACTAAGACAGCAAAACAATATGTTCAGGTATATAATTTTATTAAATTCTTATTGAGTCTGACAAATGGATAAGTCACGCTTATCAAACCAGTAGATTTTCAGCCATTTCAGGCAACTGAAAAAGCATATAAAAAGTATCAGCCACTTAAAACTAATAACAGTTTTGAAGACCAATTTCATGGAAATGGGGTGAAACGTTTTACAAAACACGTTGTGAATTGAACCATGAAATAAAACTTGCCATTTCATTAACAAATAATTAACTAATTTTCTTTCTAACTAGTATAAATCATTAATTCTAATTTAAGTATTTCTTCTCATTAACTGATGTTCATATATATCATATAACTATTCACAGGATTTTGGACAAGAGTTTTTAACTGGTTTTCAGATATGGTGCAGAAGACCATGGTGTTGCATACATTCTGAATATAATAAATGCAAAATACAAACCCAAATAAATGAGAATGACAGTTAAAATCTTCGGCCAGAGTTTTTGACCAGATAAAATATTTTAAATTTATAACGTGGAAATTTTCTATAAAAATAGTTGAAATTGAATTGTGTTTGCTAATATGTTGCATAAATACTGAACTTCAATGCACTTTTGAAAATATCTTCTTAATTTTACAATGAAATATCTTTGATGGAATGTCCAGTTTCTGTACTTACAGAGCATAAAATGTACCCAGTATACAATATTTTTATCTCACTGAATGACAAATACTATCACCTGCATTAAGGTGCAAATGTATTTTGCTACCTGACAAAGTAAACTGGGATTGCTGTGTCCTAATACTTTCCTCTGAAGACTGGGAGAATCCAGTTTTTTGAAAGTGAAGCTGGGGAACTATGCTTGCACATTTTGAAAAAGAGAAAAAATATTCTGGAAATACCTGGTGCAGTAGAGTGCTATGTCAAGTCATCATAGCAGGTTTTGAAATACAGGGCTCTGGTGTTTGGCCCTGCTTATTAAAGAAATTGAAGTAGCCTTAAAAATACAGAAAGGTTTAAGAGTGAGTTCGTGTTGTCACAGGAATTTCTGTAGGAACTGCTGTCATGGTTCCTGTTAAAATCTGAAGTTTGTTTTTTTCCCCTTATGCCCAAGACCTCCTATATTGGAGCCGTATGATTCAGGGTTGTGTATAGGAGTTGTATATGAGCAAGTCACCAAGGGGAAAAAAACCATTTAATCGTAAGCTGCTGCTGTGGGAGGTACCTTCTAGTAGGACCTCATTGAGCACAGGATCCTGCTAAGTAGCACAAACTCTTACATAGTTTAGTGAATTACCACAAGTTCTCTAGAGAGATTAGAATTTAAGAGTTCATAGACGAGGTGGATGATTTATATCTGGTATGTTTGGTCGCAGAGCTGGGGAGTTCTACAAATGAGTGCTACACAAGATGGACTGGGACGTGACCAGCTCCCTGAATCCCTCTCTCTTCAGCAAATCTATAGTTCTCATTAAGTTCTTTATTTTGTGAGGCCTCTGCACTGGAGAAATCAAAATCATTATTTTCTTCAAATATATGGGGGTGACAGTATTGGCCTAACAATCACTTTCCCCAAAACCTTGCTGATATGATCTATTTCTAGCTGCTTATAATTTTCCATAATCTTAACTGTTAGTGATTTAACTGTTAGTCACTCAGCTACTGAGCATCTTCCTCATCCTAGATTTTCACAACTGTTGAGAAAAAAATTCCAAACAGAAGTCATTTCTTAGAATAAATCAAGGGGAAAAGTACAAATTTTCTACTTTTAAATTGAATGGAATAACCTTTGTTTGAGATGCTGAAATGAACCATGAATTAAGGCAGGGACTGCAAATGTGACTGAAACTATACTTTTTGATGTAAGATATGCTTTTGTCATCCCTCTGAAAGTCTTACTGATTCTGGTTTAGTTGTAAGCCCTTGAAGCATTAAATACTTGAATATATCTTAATCGAGAAATCAATTTGTTTAATCTGGAAATCAGCTAAATCTGTGCTGATTCAGGCATCATGTCTCTTTGCGATGACCAGACTACCATCCACACGAAATGACTATTCCTGTGGCAAGCCAGCACACTCTGGCCTGAGATGAGCACACTTTCTTTGTACTGACGACAGCCACGTTGCTTTAACGATGTTTTTTTGCTCACATATAACATCTACTACACCTGTGAAAAATAGGGGAGAAGATACTGGGTGAAAAATTGAATGAAGAAGGAAGGAACAGCTGGAGTGAGTGGGAGAATTGTGGTCTGGAAAAGGAAATGTAATGAGATTAGAAGAAAAGGAAAGCTGAGAGGATGAGATGGGGTGGGGAGCAGTCCACAGAAAATTTGTTCATCTAACTCTGTGTTTCTTACTTAATGGATGTAATGTCCTGTCACAATTTTTAATCACAAATCACATGGTTTTCTTCTTTGCATTTATTTGAGGAGTGAAAGTAACACTGCTTCCTCTTTCTTGGTATGCTGCTCAGGGGTATCAGTCCAATTGTGTATAAAGCCTTGAAGAGAAGCTCAGAGCTTACTGATGTTAAATGCAAGTTGCTGTTTTGTTATGGTTATTAGTATCATCTGTTCCTTGAAATTTTTGAGATTGCTTGAGACTGGAGTAAAGACTTTGCTACTCTAGCACATCCAAAAAATTTCCAACATACAGTAATTAAATCCTAGTTATTATTGGGCATCTAATTTGTATATATTATAATGAACACTTCAAAAATTAAATAATGTAATTTGCTTATATCTGCCAGGACTTCATGTCCCATGTTTGTCCCCCCAGACAGTAAATTGCAAAGGAAAATGTACTCAAGCTCACGTTTAGGCTTTAGAGCCTAAAATTTGGAAAGTTTGTTTTATGTTAAGAATGTCAGTCTTATCTTCCCCCAAGGAGCTGTTAGGAATTGGAGAACGAGTGAAACCTTGAAATCCCGGGAGAGTGACATTGGAACAATTAAATGAAGGAATTTTTAGTTAAAATATATACTTTTTGGCCAGAGGGAGAGGATGTCACTTGAATAGTGTAAAGAGTTAACAAATTTTATAAGAAGTCCTTCAACAAAATCAAAGACCAGGAGGTAGAAACAAAAGGAGGTGTTTTTTTTCTTGGCTTTTTGACACTCAAAAAAGAAGAAGAACAGGAAAAGAACAATTTAAAATGCAAAGTATAGTTAAAGAACGCAGCTTTCTGTTCTTGGTTTGTGTATTAACAGCCTTCTAAGTATTGGCAAGAGTCATCCTGAACTTCAGTCAGGTTTTAGCAGAAAAAAAAAAATCCAAAACCTCCCCAAGCACCTAATATTTCAAGGCAATTTGAGAGATAGATACAGCTGTAATGTTTCAATATTTTAAAATTGCTTCCGCCTGAGGTGGTTCAAGTCCATAACTTTCAAGTGGACACAAGAAAGTACAGAGTGCATCACTCTTAATTCCCTTCAATTTTGAGGTCTAGTTGCCCACCTTTATCAATGTAAAGCCCAAAAGGCAAAGAGAATTTACTACATGCACTGAAAAAATTATCAGCACAGAGCCCATCTCTTCATTTCCTGACAGATTGACCTGAATTTTGCAGAGCTGTCCTATATGCCTCTGGAATTCAACAAAAATAACTGCAATTAATATTTATTCTGCTATATGCCATCTTACAATAGAAGAATATTTTATTATTACCTTTTTAAAAATTAGGTTTTTAAATTGATGATCTTTTAGAAAGTAAAAACATTTTTCATGTTTGGCAATAGGTGTATAAACAAATGTATGAAGACCAGTTGCATTCAGTCTTAAGGCTTGGTAACTCATATAATTATGCAGAACTAATTAATTCAAAATCTGTTTATCAACAGTAGTCTGTAGCTCCAGCATTTCATCCCAGAGGCACTAACAAAGGCTTATCACCTGCTTTCTTCTTGTGTTTTATCGCAAAGGCAAATCAATAGGCAGATTGTGGAAAAAATGCCATTCCCACAGCTAACAGTTTACAGAACTTGCAAGAACTTTTAATATCTGTTACCAGTTAGTTTCCCTGACTTAAAATAAAATTAATTCTAAATGGAGATGGGATGTATTAAAACATCAGCATTTGTAGTTTGACTACACAGAAAAGCTATGTGAAAAGGAAATTCAAAATACAAAGAAATATTTAAAGAATTTAAATGACGTTTAAATATGAAGCTATTATTCTTGGCAAAATATTCACTGTGCAGTACTTGTACAGTGTTGTGGATGGATTAAATGTACCTGTTGAAGAATTGTGCTGATGCTATTGTTTTTCTTTGTCATTTCTGCTTCACATTCTGTTTTTCTGTATTTTTTTCTAATGTTGTAATTTGAAGCCCAGGTTTTCATTCACCATTACTTGTACTGCAGTAGAAATGTTAACTAACACAGGTATACAAAGTGCTTCCCATGTGTGCTTTTTCACGTTTTTCTCCGAGTTTGTCATATATTCTAATATGGGAATAGCTTGATATCTGGTAGAGTATTCAGTGTGTGAGGCCTCAAACATTCAGCTGGGAAAATGTAGTTCTGCACCTGAGAGGTTTGTATTTCTGTTCATCAATATACCTAAAGCATTATTGTGTGAAAAAATATATAAATCCGTATTTTTATATATCTAAGCCGCAGAATACCGAAGCAAGCCAACTTCAAGATGTGCTTGTAGAATCTCTTCATCAAACCCAGTTCCCAGTGTCTTTCTAAATACTAAATTCTGACTGAACCAGTAGCTATGGCTACATAAATACAAAAGTTTCTTATAGAATCTCCAGATGAAATCCTGTTCCCAATCAAAAGAGTTACACAAAGTGATTCCAGCATGACTCAGATACATACAAAAGGTGGTAGGTATGATCCTGCTGTGATCCTGCGGATACTGACGGGGTTTGGGCCACTGTCACAAGGTTATTGTGCTAATGATTTTTTTTTTTTTACTGAATCTTTCACTACTTTTTACTCTTGTTGGTAACTGCTTGTTAATAACTCATTCCCTTTTTTGGAATATACGTCCTCTCTAAAGAGGTCAGTATTTATGCATGTTTATTAACAAAAATTGTGTGCTGGGGTACTTTTCTATTAATGTTGCCATATCATGTTTAAACAAAGTTTTGGAAGAAAATGTAATTGTTTCATCAGTGTTTTTTAGTTATTGATCAATAGCAGAGAAGAAAGTCCAGTTCCAGGAGACAGAAATACAGACTGGATGGATTTTATTGCAGGTGTGAAGCCTAATGCTTTTTCCAGATAAACTATATTTACTTATATATTAATCATACCCTTAAAACCTATGGAACAGTGCATAGGAAGGATTATGCACTGTGCTCGGTGTAGTAAAACATACAATAAATTCAGCAAAAAAGAAATTAGGTAGTTCCAAAAGTACATGTTGTATTGCCTGCTCACAAGAAGCTATAGGTAAAGAGAAGTGACAGTCAAGGGTTAAATTACGAAATTTTGCAATTTATTTCTTATCATTTATGAGATTGTTAAATGTCAGAAAGTGGATTTTTTTTTTTACTATCAGTATAAAACTGAACATACTGTGAGACATAAGGTAGCAGGTGTCTTGGCTCTAAACTATCAAGTCTGTGGGCATTCTGTTATAACAGGTGCTCCAAAATTTGAACAGATTTTAACAAGAGCTGTATGGGCTTTTTAATTAGCCTGGTTACTCAGCATGTGGAGAAAGCACTAGGTATGTGCTTAAAACATCATTGTATCTTGCAAACAAATGTTTCACATACCCATAGTCATTCTTTTGGTTGTTATCTTAAAATTCCTTTCTATCTGATGCTAGGATTTGATCCTTGTATTCATTCCTCTTGCAATATATCCTACCTGAAAAGAATCATCATACTAAAGAAAGTGTTGAGTAATGTATGTTCTCTTCTTTGGAAGTAAGCGTTTAGAAACTTGGATTTACCTGGTGTTTAGCTGTAATTTTACATGGCATTATAGAGCTATGAGAAGATACACAGCAAAGAAATTCCTTTCTCTGAATCTCTCAGTTTTAACTACAAAGTGTCTTCTCTTTGCTTCCAGATATGCTTTTTCCATTATTGTTAAGTACATCACAGGATTTTTTAGAAGAGACAATATAAAAAAATGTAAAATAAAACCAAAATAATTAAAATTGTTTTAATGATACAACTAGTATGATTGAGTAGATATGATTTGATAGAAATTATATGATTTTAGAAATTCGTGTGAATGCATGACTACCATGTAACATGAAATTAATGCCACATATATTCATTCGTGTTATAATATTAGTTTAAAAAGAATAAGCTAAAGAGTGAGTCACATTACAGGAGGGAGAAAAGAGGAACAGAACAATGGCTTACATAAGATTTTTGTGCAAACTGTCCTGTGGTGAAAATTAAGATTTTAATTTATAAATTTTCTTAATTTAATGTAAAAAATATTTTACTAGTTGTGTCTGTAATACTGACACAAGTATCTGCTGCCGATATTCAGCTAGAGTTCTTTGCATCTATAATGATTTTGTTGCTATAAAGTTTAATATTGCACGTCTTAAATTACAGAAATCAGGTTTTTTAAACTTAGTAGAGATCGTTGAGATATTATGTGGAGGATTTCACACTTGAAACACTCCTGTCAAAATATCTTTAATCATTTGGTCTAAGATTAAAAATACCAAGACACATTTTGATCCATATAAAATGCACACTTAAAAAAGTGTGCTTGATTTAAAAAATGCTTATATCTGCATTTTCTTAAAGGAACTTCTCTCTTACATAGATTCATATAAGAAATGTGCATTTTATGGTTGCACTGTGAATTCTTTCTCTTTCCTTATTCTATTATTTATTTGTTACAAACCAAGACAAGCTCAGCAGAAAGAAACACAAGAGTAGTCAATGATAATTTATTGCATGAAGTAATAATTATTGCCAATCTTACCGTATTCTTTAAAATCTAGAAATCCCAACATTTTTATGAACTCGATGGAAAACAACCATGGGGACATATTTATGTGGTGAAATGAAGGTAGTACTTGATACCATAGATGCTAGTTTGCAGAGGCAACAATAGCGGTGAAAACACAGCAGAACAAGTGTTAGTATGTGTTAACCACTCAAAGTCCCCACAGATTTTGTTATCTGTTTTCTGCTGGAGAATAAGACTCTTCCCATTGTATTTCTGTTAGGTAACATGGATAACAAGGATGGATTACAGGAGTTCATATTCCCATTGCTACTGATGCTGTGACTTGAGCATCGGTTGCCTTGGGCACCAGTACTAGCTCAATTTCTGACCCCACCAATTTCCGTCACTTGCTCCTGCACTACCTACCAGTCTCTCAGTTGCACCAGTGCAGTTGATTGTGGATTATGCTGTAAGGCAAATTTGCCTGTTTTAGAAAGTGGATATGTTAAACTGCTGAATATAATGTGTTATCAAACTATAGTCTCATTTTGCTGTGAAAATATAGCCTACATACAAATTAAATCTTCTGGGGGACAGAAGCAAATATGAAAAGAATTAAATGGACTCTGAAATGACAGGGAAACTTTGAAGTGGTCTTTCTTTGAAAATGTAGTCTTTCTCTTTATTACTACGATTTTTCCCTCAAATAACCACCTTCATTTCACTTTTCCAAGGGCTAGAGACCACATTAGCATAATTTTCTAGATTCATCGTCATGCTACATTATCTGCATAATCATGAAAATTGAAATTAGAAGTATCACCCCCGCCAGAGGATGATTTGCATTACTGAAGTGCCACACGGGAAAGTCTGTAATGAGATTCAGGTAGTGATGGATGAAAAATACAGCAAATGAAACTGTAGGAGGATGGCAATCTCAAGTTAGAAATCACTACAGCAATGGTCAGTAATAGGGGTTGTGAGATGAAACCTCATGCACGGTGTTGGAGCAACCTATTTCTAAATTTGATAGGGCTAGTGAACAGGCCATTCTTTTTAGATCTGGAGTTACAAACAAGAACCCTATTTGTCAAAACTGACCTATGTCATAATGCAATGGCTTTTTCTTGCAAAAGTGGAAGCTCTAATTAGATTGATTGGGTGTTACATTAAGAGAGATGCTAAGTACATATGATAAAGTAATATGTTATTGGAAGGTGATTTTACCATTTCTAATTGCTATCTTAAGATTGATTTTGTATGATACAAATATTTGTACTAGATATAAATACATAGGTTAAAATAAATATACAGGATAGATCAAGCAGAATAAAGCCAGCACTAAGGATTTCATCTGCAAGGCAAGATGTGAACAAGGTTTCAGCTTTCACAAGTTTGTCCATGGAATAGCCGTGGTAGATGCGGTTTCATAATAAACAAGAAGCCGTGCACCCCATCTAGACAGCTAGAAATCTAGCTAATCTATTTGCCAGTATAAATTCAGTGCATGGAAATTCCATTAATTAATATTAAAAATATTACAGCTGTAAAAATTGTAAAGATTTAGGAACCAGTAATGAAAATAGTTATAAATATGAAATAGTTATATATGAAATTAGTGATACTAATAGTTCCATTAGTTTATGTAAGCACAGGAGAGCAATATGGGATTACATTAAGGTGTACATTTGAATATTTGCAGTCTTTGAAGCAGCTCTTGAAAATACCACTAAAATTATCTGGTCAGGTAAGAAGACGCCATTTTCAAAGAAAAAATAACAATAGATCACTGGAAAAGATATTAAATGATGTGCTCAACAGTCATCATTGTTTATTTCCCACTGAATTTCACCATCCCTCTTCAGGGACACATAATACAGACTTGCTAAAATGTGCCCAATTCTGAAAAATCTCAGCCCGAAAACAACTTTTAAGGAAAAAATTATGATTATGAAGAACAGAAAAAATTAAATGAAGAATGAAGAGTTAAGACACTAATTTCAGTTTATTTTTTATATTTTCAGCATTTAGTTTGGCAGTTCTCACTGTCTTTTATTGTATAGTGTCTGAGGTCAATTAGGATTCAGCTGATCTTGGAGTCAGTTGACAATTCTGTTTATAATTAGATAGAGGAAAGGGAAAAGGTTGATGTTTTCTCTCTCTTCCTCATTAGGGCTGGCTGACTGAGCCAATTTTATTGCTATCTTAAAGGCAGTTAAAAAGGTCATGTGACTGTTTCCTAAATTAATTGTTTTGCAAAATGCTCTTGTCTTTTTAAGGATACTCCATCGTTAGGATGGATAAACAGTTCTTATTAAAATTTTGAAGTATGCAGTTCCTCACTTTGCTAGACAAAGAGGAACAAGTGAATTACTTTACCTTTCACACTCTAACCTAGGAGCTGCAAGGATTCAAATTTTAAACAACTGTGCTGAGTTTTGCAGAGCCTGAACTAAAGGGGTCACAGAATCAACCCCAAATTTAGTCTCAAATTCTTATCTTTAACAGCCACTAAACAGTAATTTCTATGAAGTATTGCAATTGATATGAATTGTGACAGGCCTTTAAAATCTTTGCCTGAAACTGTGCTGCTTCATGGTTGTTTAATAAATGTTCACGATAGCACTAACATAAATGCATTGAATTATGATATAACGTTCTAAGGAAAAGCAGTTAGTGGGTAGAACTGATGCATAATTTAACAGCCTTGAAACTAATTTAAAAAATTTGCCGTACACTGCAGTGATGTAATAGAAATAATCTTAATTCTTTAATATTTTTGTAATTTTAAACATAGTTCTGCTGTTAATATTGCATTATTTGTTTCATGATTAGTGCAGCACTGACTCTGCTAATATTAAATTAAAAGTGAAATAGATATTACTTTTCAGAACATCTAGTACAATGATTTAGTCACGTTTTTACTTTGATCTCTGTATTTGGATAATAAACAATGCTTATATATTTATATAAAGTGTATTTTATCTTGCATTATAATAATACTAGTAGAAGGTGAAAGAAAGCAACACTCTTGCTGTGTAATTTGAAATGAATATAAACTGACATTTGAGAGCTTATGAGAGAAAAAAGAAGAAAAAAAACCAAAAGAAAAATGAAAGAAACAGAAACTGTAAACGAAACACAAGAGGGAAAGTCCCAACAGTTCTAATTAAAGATATTTCTATGTTAGAACTACACCATCCACCCACATTTCATTCCTGCGTGACGTGTAACAGAAGATCACCAGTTCTGTCTTTCTTGTACAAAATAATTTTTCCTGTAATTGTTTATCAATAATAGCAGAAGTGAGAGGTTTTGCATAATCGTATTCATAAATCGTACAGAAAAGCAGTAATAATAGTAAATCTACCTGTAACCAAAAAGTGATTGTTAAACTTTCAAGAAACTCTGCCAGCTATGAATTATCAGGTGTTTTACTGTCTATACTGGTTTCCTTCATCAAGTAGGAGATAATGGGGCAGCCTGGAGGAGGTGACTAGCTCATTGCATATGTAAAAAAAGTAAAACGTGTGTTTCCTTTATTTCATTCAAAGAGGACAGAAGTGAGAACAAAAAGCCAAGCATATTCATGACAGTGGCAGATGGTGCCAACCTTGCACAGCTATTTTCTTCGATTGTTGGCTACTTCTGAAAATTAAGACAAAGACAGAAAGCTCTGGTTCTAGAAGATAATGAAGTCATGCTGGCATAGGTCATTGCACATACAGGTCATACCACATACAGATTTGTTTTGGGTTTCTATAGAATTTTTGTCTATTTCTCCTTCCACTTTGTGTTTTCTCTAGGAAACAGCCTAAACGGAATACAGATCTCATTACGTTCACACATATTAGGCAGAGTTTGAGATGAAGTGGAATAAATTTATCTGTGCCATGTTAGAACATGTTTAATTATTACAGAATTTAAGAACTGCCTTTTTCTTTTCAAAGAATTATATTAACTCAGTACTAATTTTTAAAATTTGTTTAATCACTGTCAAACAGCGAGTGTGGATTTTGAATTTTGAATATCCAGTTCTGAGAACTACATTTACTGTGCAGAATCATGTGGAACTTGGCACAGCTTTGAAAAAAAGTAATGCTGGATTTAGAATGGAGGCATTTTTCAAAGTGTCTGAGTAAACATCAGGAGGCTTTGGAGTATTTTTATTTTTTATTTCCTGCTCAGAAGATCCTAATGCATAGTATGGTTGCATTTAGGTGCATGTTTAATGAAAATAAAAACTACAGCCAAGTTAGAATGAAAGAGAAAGGCAAGTCTACCAAGGCCCCGTTTATGGTTACTGGTTCTAGCACTCTTTCAAGCAGTAAAAGGCCAGTGGAAAAAGCAGCATCTTTTCCACTGAGTGCATTATTCTCATTGCCTTTACAAAGGATCTAGAGAATGAATAGGAGCTTTTGGGGACCAAATAATGAGACCATGTGAGGTTTTTCCTACCCAGGAATGTGAGCAGTCGGGCTCCTCTGAAAGAGTAAATTTATTTTGCCAGCTATAGAAGAAAGTTCAAGCAAACATGAAGTGACACTGAGCTCAGACAGAGCCTTCACCAATAGAGAAAAAGTATGACTGTCATTTCCAGGGCAGAGGGGACATTATAAACAACTTGGATTTGTAATTCTTGTGTCTGGAGCAGTGCTTTAAGCTAAACACATTATAAATCTGTATCCTCATGCTGATGCGACTGTGTTGCAAAGGAGACTGCAAAGAGAAACATCAGTTCATTGAACCTACGATCCTTTAACATTTCTTTCAAATAATTCAATTCAAATAATAATTTCTTTCAAAAAATTGGAAAGCTCTGTGAGTTGTTCATGCTTTAGTCTTAACCAGTTGCCATTTTAGATAACTCATGGTCAGGAGAATGAAAAAGGGTCTTGGAAGTCATATGGCATCTTGATAATTTATAAGCTTATCCCATGCCATGCATCATCTTCTAAAAATGAGCTCTATTGTAACAATTCCTGGTTTATGGGACACTGCTGTGTCCCTCTTTCCCCAACTGTTACCACTCTTAGTTATGAGAAATACCACCTCCTTCCTTAAAGTAGGAGTATATAGAGCATCAGCTCGCCCTTGCTACCCTAGTACACTGCAGCATTGCCTTTAGGTGCTTGGTAGTCTTTGATGGCACAGCCCCAGACATGCAAAAACGCCAGTATCTGTTTTAAAAGTAACCACACATGTAAGCCTTAATGCTACCAGGAACCTGGTGCATTTTTCTGCATTTTCTCAGCATCAGTCATTTTATGCCTACTTGTTTTTGTTTGTTTGTGCTATAAATTTCTCAATTCTGTCTTTTGGTATGTGATTGTACAAAGGCCAGCAAACTGAGAGGAAGAATGCTTTTAAGGCATGTTTTATAGATAGGATTGAATTTGGATTATAACACATTCTTCCTGAGCAAAATTATCAAATAGCTGTCCTTCAGCTATTAAACTTTAAAGGGATGCGATACCCACAGAGCTGCTTAAAATCGGAAGTTTAAAATATCACAGGGAAATAAATTAAAAAAATTAAATTTTACTGAAGACTTACAGAGAATACATTCTGGAATAGAAGGAACCACTAGTGAGTTATGCTGATGATAGAGGAGAGTATGTAGAGTTAGGATCGTTTATATTGAAGAAGATAGGATAGAAAACATGGTGATCCACAATCCATGAATAGTGAGTTAGTCAAAAAGATATATTCACTGAACGACAACGACTTTATATTAGACAGCACATGATGAAGTACATTTGCTGAGCCTGCAATTATGTTTTTGAGGCACTGATACACTTATTGACTTGCATAAGTAAAAAAATGCAAATTTAGACTCTCCATGTCAATTTCATGTTAATTATCAGTGTCTTTGGACAGGCAAACATAAGCAGTCTATCTCTGAGAATCACGGAATCACACTGTTCATGAGTACGTGGTACTGGATGATGGATAAACTGCCCCCAGTCCATAACACCAATAAAATCTGTAACACTGCTGCTAAAAATTAATGAATCTCAGGTAAAGAGCCATTTTTTTCCTTTCAAACAATATAGCGGACCTAGGCAAAAGATAAAACTCACAGAAGCTTTTACGTATTAGAACCAGAGCCAGTTGGCTGCCTTGGTTAGGGTGACCAAATGCCAGCAAAACCAAAATCTTCATTTGCTTTGAAGACCTCATGCTGAATGAGAAGCTGTTGTTGAGATAAAGATACTCCTAGCAAGCATTTTCATTTTCTTCCTTCTGGATCCTCAAGAAAACAGAAAATTTGAACAATAAACTATGCCTGTCCCTTTGAGATCAGAAAATCTTAGAACGTGCGTACTTTGAAGAAATGAAGTTGATCAAACCGAAACATTGAAGCTATGAAACCGTGGAGATGTTTGATCCTATGAAGCACTGACTTCCCTGCAAAGTACGCGAGGTGTTTCCTATTGCACTGTGTTGGATGAGCTCTGTGCTGTTCAGGGTGTTGCTCTGCAAAGTAGCTGATGAGGCTGTTGCTTGTGGCCCTTGGTGGATAACTCATGTAAAACTTCCAAAGCAAGCATTTCTCCACAGGCCTTCCGAGCCATCTTTGCTGAGTACAGGTGTTTAGAGATCTAAAATCCAGCCAACATAGAAAGAGATTTCTTTATTATGCAGAAATGTGTCACTGGGTAAGAATAAAAGAAACAAGAAGTGATTGTTCTTGGTAACTTGTAATGTAAGAATATTGCCAAAATTGTATATTGTTGCATGCATGTGTTAACTATAGTTATCTCTGTAAATAGAGCTGTACTTTTTCTGCAACAGGAATTTATTCTAATGCTTTTAGCTTTTCCTTCCTCAGTGGTATAATAACTACTGTGCCATATATATAGAAATTACTCCCAAGAATGTAACAAGCAGGATTCACACATTTAAATGAATTTTAAAAAAAATCTGAACTCTTTCCAAATTCTTCTATCCAAGCATCACTTAAGAAACTGTTTGTTCAGTTCGGTTTCATCTCTGCAGCTGCCAAACCACTTCAGTTCTGCCAGCTCTGCTCTCTGATTGCAAAATAAAGGGTGGTCACTTCACAGTGTATGCAAGAAATATTACAATTTTGTGAAAATTATGACATTTAAGAAATCCTTTCAATAGTAAATTGCTAGGCTATCCTGCTACATGCCTATTTAGAAAAAAAAATCTTTTATATTCACTTCTCCATGCCTTCCTATAACATTAATGAATATAGTATACTGGATTTGCATTTTCTAAGACTGACGGACTTTGCTGCAGCTTACATTCATAAATATTTTTGTAGTATAATAGCTTGTCAAAACAAATCTGTTTTCCTCATTTGTGTGTGTGCAGAAGGGTGTCCTTTTTTGTCCTGCTTTTTGTCCATCTCTTAAAGATAACAATAGCACAGTAGTAATTGCACAACGTAGCAAAGCTTTTCTTTTTTCTTTTCTTTTTTTCTTCTTTTTCTCCTTACAAATCAGAGAATGTGTGAAAAAATTAAGCAAATAGCCCCTTATTATATGAAAAATGTTGCTATGTAAATGCATTAACCATTTTCACAGCTCATGTCTGAAGATCGGAGTCTCCCGTGTTCACACTGTGTGGAGAAACACAAAGGCATAATACATATGAAACTGCAACCTGTTTTACTAAGATGAAATGCAGATAATTACATTACCTTAATACTTTGTCACATTTTTTTTTTTAATTTTCAGTAAAAATAATCTTAGTGGCTCACTAGTCTCTAAATGAAAGGTCCCCACTTGATATAAAGTAAAATATGTAACTATATCATATTGCTTTAAATCTCAAAAATAAAGCAAAACAGGGAAGGAAAAAACAGTAAGCTGCTTACTGATCATTTTGCTTAAGTTCCAAAGAATTTTATTCCCAGAAAAATAATTTCCCTGAGCTGAAGAAGAAATTGAATTGTACTTAGAAATAAAGACGGAACAGAATATTAAGAGGTTTGTTTTCATAAGTTTTTTCTTTATAAAAAAAATATTTGAGTAGAACTGGTGATACAGAACAGTTATTAGAAATAACAAAATACCAGGATGTCAATTTCTGCAATGTAGAAGCAAAAAGCAACTTGTTTTTAAAATGGATTTATTTTTGTAATGGAATAAATGTAAAAATGAAAACTATTACAGAATTCCGATTTTTGCCATGACTAGCATTATCTCCTATTCAGAGCGCTGTTTCTATCAGATCATGGTCTGTGTTTTTCCCATGCTGACCTGTATTTTGCTTGGTGGGAAATCTCTTTCTGCTCAGAGAAACTCATTACGGGATGAGAAATAATTTTGAGGGCTGCTTTTTGTTCACCTTGCGTTACCACTGTAAAGTGCTAAAACTGACTGTAAGGCCATACCAAATCATGACGGTAGTTTCTTCCACCCATTTTCTACTTAACGTGTATTGTCACTTACATTAAACCTGAATTGGATCAAATATGAATAAAAATTATAGAAATAGGTTTTGCACTTTTTCACTTAGAAATATTTTTGAGGGAGTTTATTTTTCTTCACATTAGCCTCATAACTAGCGCTTGATATAAGTACAGATACTGAGAATTATAAGTAATTCTAGCATGCCTCTTACATGGGATATTATGTAAACATTAACATTTGTTTGTCAAATACTATTTTCACATATACTTGTGCAGACCCACTGAACTGAATATACGCATAGAGATACGTCCCCTAGCAAATCGTTAACCCAGACAAATATATCCTTTGCAACACAGCTTCATGCCAATCGCCACTTCAGTAAACACTGCCACATCATGATGACTGCTCTCCAGGAATTAGCAATGAGTTTGTTTATAATCAAGTTTATCAATATTTATAAAGTACTGTACTTAAGGGGATAATATATTGATAAAATACAGTTCTAAAATGCATTACATTTCCACATTATATTTAATGGCTAAAAATACATGTAGTGGGTGTGGAGTAATAGGGGCCATACCCCGCCCCCACAAACAGTTTCTTTATCACCCCATCTGCTACCCCAAATGCTAATTCCCAGGAACACCACTGCTTTGCAGCATGTTTTATTATTCAAGCTTTGGTGGGAGGAGAGCTGCAGAAAGAAAGTGTTAACTGTAGAGAAAGGGAGGGTCAAATCAAGACCCAGAATAAGCCGTATTGCTCCACTAATGCCAGGACAGTGGCACAAACTTCCGCTGGTCCTGAACTGGCTACTAAATACCATTAGATTAGATTAAAACCTACTAGAAAAAAAGGAAGAGTGAGAATGAGGTCTAAACACATTTGTCAAAGAATTAATAAAGAGGCTAAAGGTATTTACGTAGGCAGGGAACATATGGAAGAGGAAGAAGGCAGACTTTGAGAAGAAATTATTTAGCTTCATTAAAAAAAACCAACCCAGAACAAAGATAAGGCTAGGAAAAAAAAAAGAAAGTTTACACTCTTTTCTTATTGCCTTTCTGTTTTTCCAAAGGAAGCAGAAGGTTGAGGCCTGATCCAAAGCGCACAGAAGTCAAGCAAAGATTCCTATTGCTTTGGATTGGGCATTTTGGAAAGAAAGAAATGCTACTAAATAAGTATCAAATACTGATGAGTGTTAATGGGGGTTTCAGAGACAAAGCGTCCAGTTTGAAGCACTTATTGGCGATGTCTACACTATCACCGCTTGCCAAAAAAATTTCCATCACTGTGCATTGGATGAGCTTTATAACTGACTTTCAGCATTTTAATGTAACCCAGCTCAGAGCAGGTGCGGAGCTGGCTGAATGCAACTCAGTTGAGATGATTTTGGGGATGTCAGCATTGTTCATAAATGTACGACAAATGCAGTAAGCAATGTCATTTGAAAAAAATCCGTTGGGGAAAAGGCAAAGGTGAAAGTGAAACAAATGGGAAGGTTTCTTTTATATATTCAAAATTTAAAAAAATTGGTTTTTGATCTTAGCATTTTTAATATTGGTCTATTTTTAATGGAAAAAATATTAAGATGAAAGAATCCTGAAAGGGAGCAGTGTTTTGTTAGGATAATTGAAACTGTTTAGGGCAACACAAAATTAATTATTTCCCTGATTATGTAATTCATCCATCAATCTGCAAATCCCAGTATTCATACAGCTCTCAACTAGGTAATACACTTATCGTCAAAATGACTGGACAATATTCTAGACCTCATTGGCACGTATCTATTAGGATGTGAAGCTGACCATATGAATTACGTTTTCTTTCAAAAAAATTCCATTGATTTACAATGGCTACATAGAGATCTTCCTTGAATTCAGTCAGAAAAAACAAGATACAGTTTTCATATTCCCAGCTGCAAGCCAGACAGTGTTCCCTGAAAAGATGCGTATTTCTTAGTTGCTGGTTTGCCATGATAAGTTGGTTTGTCTTTTTCTTGGTTGCTTTCTCCTGTCTTGACTACGTGACTAATGTTGCTGTCCCGAACAGACAGAGGTCACCAGTATCGAGGCCATGTTACTGAAAACGCAGCTGCGCTGGGCAGGGCACGTCTCCAGGATGGCGGATCACCACCTCCCTAAGATTGTGTTCTACGGTGAACTCGCCACCGGCTGCCGCAAGAGAAGAGCTCCAAAGAGGAGATGGAAGGACTCCCTGAAACAATACCTCAGCCTTGGCCATATTGACCAGCATCAGTGGTTCACCCTGGCCTCCAATCAGGAGATTTGGAGACACACCATACATAACGCTGCTGCCTCCTTTGAGAGCACGCGTAGAATCAGTCTCGAGGAGAAAAGACAGCGCAGAAAGAACCGTGCCTCGACTGTACCACCCAAGGAGACCTTCCGGTGTGCTCTTTGCAACCGGTCTTGCCCATCCCGCATTGGCCTTTTCAGCCATCAGTGCGCTTGCAGTAAGCGTGGGTAAAGCCCTTCCCAAATCTTCGTCCGCGAAGCCAAGCCGTGATGATGATCTCCTATCTTTAGGTATCAGATAGGTCTTTGTTTAGGTCTTTATGTTTATAGACTAGACTGACCATTATGCTAAAATGTACAGCATGCAGCAATATACCCAAAGGTCTATGTGTTCAGCAAAAAGAAGCTGTAGTTCCTGGCCCTACAGTAATTGTTCATTGAGCTGGTAGGGTAAGGAATGACAGCATCATACCAGAAGGTGTATTAGTAACTTTCCCATATGCAGTTCTCTGCTCCTGTAAAGACTCTGGTGAGTCAGAAAGTCAGTCTCAGATGGTGAAGAGTCAAGATGGTGGTCTGTTTCTACTGCACTCAAACAGAGCTTGGGATAGAATAGAAGATCTACATGTAAATAAAACACAGGTCAGTATTAGAAAGTATGGAAGGTTCTGTGTTGATGTGAAACGGGATAGTATCCTGTTAATTTATATATGCCTCAGTGCCTTTTAAGTTTTCTGGCACTGGATAATTGAATTCTAGTATAATCAAGTTGGTTTTCAATTTTCCAAGCCAAAAGATTTCAAGCTGTATACTCAGCAGTGATCCTTTATGAGGTACTATAAAAAGCCAAATTCTGTTTTATCTATATGGCCTTTCCTCAAGAAAATTTATGCTCTCTTGCTGTTTGAAATGTGTTAGCTGACACCCTTCTTCACCAGAAATGGCTGCGGACTGAGTCATGATCAAGGATGGGATGTCTTATACTGAGATGGCTGCAGTAGTTCCCTACCCACACTGCAGCAACAGTTCAGACACTTGATGTAGCAGCTACAGAATTGCAAATAAGAGCTTGGCATTTGTGTAATAAACTTTAGCAGTTCAACTACTGCTTTCCGAGAAGCAGAGCCAGCTCTGTAGTCAGGGTAGCAATCTCTAAGAGGAGCAAGAAAAAGAGGGATCAGAAACATTGTAACTGCCTCAACTTAAGCCGTTCTCACTTGTGAATCTGATCCCTATGGTGTCTTGACTGTTGTAGAGTGTATCCGACAGGACAGTTTGGAATGATAGATAGTGCAGTATGAAACGTATCCTATTATTCATTGAATTACTTGAAGTTGGAAGAAACAGCTGTTTATTAATCTTTGTACAATGATATTGCACATGGCTAGTCTGAGATTCAAAGTCCAATGAAAAATAAATCTGACGCTATAGGAAAAACCAAGAGTTCTCACAGTTTCAATGTTAAGGAAAATAGTAGCATGTTGTCTCAGGGAATATTATTATGGTTTTACAGAAAAAAGAATTAATCACACTGGACACAGTTTTAAGTATGGCACAAATGTAGTTTTGCAAAATGTCAGAATCACGCAGCGGAAACATACAACTGCAGACAATGGCTAGAAAGAGCTAAAGCCTCCCTGGTTACCTGGAATACTTAAGCATGACATTCCCAACTCAGTAGGGAAGGACTGAGACTCACAAATTATCTGCTATCTAATTGTCTCTTGGCTCAGCTTGGAAAATGCAAATAGATCTAGACTGCAAAAATTGGTTCAAGAAGCCCTAACGGGATATCAAGCACTAAGCAGTATACAACAGATGGTAAAACATTTTTGAAAAGCAATCTTCTTGAAGTTCACAATAGTATAGGGAGTTAGAAAATGGCAGGTGGAGCAGAAACTATAACAGGTTATGAATTGTCAATAATTTCCTCTTCAGTGGCAATGAAACTGCTCTTGAAATCACCAAAAGGTTACAGAGATATGCTGTAATTGGAAGACAAATACCTCAAGTGAGAACTGGCACAAAGATGTAACAACTACTAGAACTGCAGAGGAAGAATGTAGTCTGAGTTAGCATTTATGAGCTAATACAGGTTTATAGTCAGTCCAGAAAGTCTTGCACCTAGATGCATTTAAAAGAACATGCAAAAGAAACACAGGGTATAAATAAAGATAATTAAACAGCCTAAATACTTAGGAATGTATCGAGTAGCAGAGCATTATTACTGAGATTATTAATGTCCTCCATTACTCTACAAAGGTCACAAAAACTATTCCCCGAGATACTTGAACTTTACAAGTAAAATAGATATTGCAGCATCGAAATAAACAGTGCATATGGTAGGAGACTACATTTGAGAAGTACACAGCGATGCAGGGGATATATGTGCACATGTTCCAAACACTTCTAGGTTTTTACTTGCACTGGATGCATTTTTTATTTACCAGCTACCTCTGCTGACTTCTTCTCTCCTCTGTAGAATACTGAGGAAATTAGAGGGATGACTCTCACCAGTATACCAGCTTTAAAAATAAACAATTCCTGACAACAAATAGTTACTGTCAAAATGTTGTCTAGTTTGTTGTTTTCCAGCCCCTTATCCTCTCACTACGGCAGGCAACTGTCTACTTTCCCTATGCTTCAAGTCAGCCATTCTGTCCTTGGTAGAACAAACGTACTGACAGCAGAAATTAAAAGAGAAAGTGAAATTACTGTTGTCGAGCTGATACAAAGTGAATGGAGGATGTTGCATAGTTTCAAGGAAATGAAAAAGAAAATGAGAATGTAATTATCTTGGTTAGTCTGCATTTAGATAACGTGAAATAGTGCCTTCAAAGACACATGTGAATGTTTCCATTCATCTTAATGGAGCACTAACTGCAAAACATAATTATGACAACTTTAATGCTAATAGTGGTAACTGTTCCATTTCTAAATCATGTACCATATATATCCATTACAGCACCACTTAATTACTGTTGAGCTTACTTGATACGTACTAATGTTTCATTCATCTTAAATGATTCCTTAGGAAAATACTGCTGAATCCCACAGAATATCCAAAAGCAGAAAGGCACAAGGGGCAATCTCAGAGGCAAACACAAAATTGCTGCTTTCAAGTCTCATTCCTAGACTTTTAGCTAAACAGCTCATTGATCTCTGATGTCTACTTGTCATAATATTGTTTTTCCACTGCAAGAGAAGTCTGATAGCTTCAGACTTCCCTTCCCCCTCTCTGATGTTTTTATAAGGGACTCTTTAAATATTTATGTCAAAGTGTACCAGTTAGAAATCAGTTTGAGACTTCCAAAAAATCTGGACTACTGATAAAGAAGAATGTCACACAGCTATAGCCTAGAGAGACAAGGGGGAAGAGACCTCAGCCTCAGAAAGCTGAGACTTAATAACCGTCTGGGGTGTTAGCTTTCCAGAATGGGTTTGTTTGGAACGGTGACAATTACATAGTAACAGACAAAATTATCTCACCTCATCTCCTATAATTTCAACATTAGTAATGTATCAAAACTGTTAAAGTCTTCCTGCTCAATTAGATTATGTGCGGGAAATAGACAACTTATTCCCACTCCTTATTTTACAGTTAGCCATTTGCCTTATTCTCACGGCAGGTGTCAGAGTCCAAAGATACAGGTGGTTTTTCAACTTTCATTTCAAATGACTGCTAATTTGGACAAAATTCCTGTAAGTCAAGTGAAAAGAACCTGTCCTGCAGCAACCTCAGCATGGCACATAAAGGAGAGAAAATAAGCACTGGTTATTTGGAGCTCTGCAAGAAATGCCACTCATGTTTTCTTGCTGATTACCCAAATCATAAAGAAACAGATGATGCTTTTCAGGAAGCAAGGTCTCTCCTGCCCAAATGAGTTGGCAGAGAATAGGTGGCAGGCCAGGATAGTGAGGAGAAAATCTTAGGTGTTTCCTTTTTGTGTCCTTTCCACAATGTAGTGACTTCCTTAAAGACCACTTTTATGTATACGTATGTGTGTATGTATGCATGTATATATGTATTTATACACACACATATAAGTACAAGTAAATGTGTATTTCTTGGAGATTCCTTGACTCCTCAAAAATTGAAGAAGAAAACCAAGGTGCTTGAATTTAGTGGGTGGAAAGTGGCTTAGAAATAGGACAGTTTACCAAATTACGGTGGTCCCATCCCACAGACTGTTGTCCTTTCTTTGCAAGCTGTATAAATTCAGCCTTCAGCTACATTTCCAACTTGATTCCTTGTCACATTTCTCATTCCTGTCTCTCTGCTCAGCCAATGACAGCAGTGCCAATCCCCCAGTTGTTAAATCTATCCGAAAGCTTCCCCCCTCCTACTTTATATCACCCTAAAAGTGATTTTTGCAGCCTCTCCTCCAGAAAGAGTGAATTTGAACACAAAGACAGAATATTTGAGCCAACGAGAGAAGTAAAAAGAGAATCCTTGAAGTCTTTAACTCATGTTATCCTACGCACATCACAGGAAAGAGAATGTCCCTTTAAATAGTTTGGGAGCCCTCTAGTGATTCTTCCTGTCTTTCACTGAAAAAACGATGAGATCCTCCTCTCTACCAGTGGAGGTGGGTGGAGGGCCTTTTTAATATAGCTAATGGACCCAGTATTTGCCATCCCATGATATCAGTGTTAGTTCCATGAATCCTTAACGTGGCATAGAGAACCAGAACAAACTGTTTTCCTCTCCTCAGTCACCTCTGTCCATTGTCCATTTTATTCACGATGTAAATTCCTGTTTTGCAAAGTCGCAGACTCGGAGAGATCAGAGACTTAAATCTTGGCAGCATTTTGTCTTGGTTTGCGAAGGACAAGGACCTTCACAGCAGAACCCCAAGTACATGTGTGCTTGTGTGAGCTGCAAACCCTTTCTTCCCAGTTGTCAAGAATTAGAGTGTAAATCCTGAGCCTTCAGATTGTGCTGAGAGCTAAACCTTTTGCTATTTTACCATTACAAACCATAAGCTCTTATAAAATATATTTTTAGGAGTCCTATTGAATCGCACAGTATGCAGCATAATGTAATCAATACAAGAAGCTGCATATAAATAATCTGTTTGGATTCTCACACATTTTAAGATGAGAGAGGGCACCATTCCCAGCAGTACTCCCCCCCCTCCCTCAGAGTTCACACCTTTTATGGGGGAAAATGATTGTAAAGTATTCATTTAAGCCAATAACCAAAGCTTATGTTATTCATTTCTCGGTGATATACATAGTGCTCTTTTTGTATACTATTAACTGTGGACATATGTTTTTCATTTGACTATGTTACTTACACACAAAATTCTTTTTAGAAATATGTAAAATACAACAGCTGCTGTAAAAAAAATATTTTTAGATCCCTGAAGTGCCTAACGAGCTGCAGTGCACAACAAAAATGGTTTGGTGTTTGTAACACGCCATAGTAAAATACCATGGCAGAGTTTAATCTGCTCGGACATCTCCCTGGAAGGGGGAAAATTGACACAGTCCTAATATGACAATGTCCTTCTGTGGGGTGTATTCCTTGTCGATAACAGCAAGGTCTTGATCATCAAAGCAATGATACAAACAATGGATCCGCCAACTTTTAAAACAGCAGTATAGAAGCAATTGTAAAGGCACCAACTGTATCCTCTGAGCTGTGCTTTGACATTGCTGTTTTCTGATGGCAAAAATATACCTATTTCCTGCCAGTGTAAGTGAGAGATTAAGGGGTAAATATAGAAAACCTAAAGTTTGCTTTGGATGAGAAGTTTTTTCTTTATGAATTATTGAATAAATCAAATATCCTTGGTTCTCATCCCAACGGAGTGTGATGATTGCTAGCTTGAAAAAATGTAGCAAGAGCAAACGTTGGCAAGAGTGAAGCATTATAATGTGATGTCTACAGAGATTTAGAGGTAGGAAGGGCTGTCAGTTACAGTCAATGCTATCAATGTTGGTAGAAGATATTCAAACTGTAATTCTACCTAGATTAAGGTACATAAAAACAGTGTTCATAGCTGAAAAGAACCTGTGTGAGCCTCTTTGAAGGAATGAATTCCACTGCTGGTTAATACATAGATGCAGATTATTCCATCGCGACACTTTTGGCTGCTATCATGTGAGGGAATGGCAAGTATGGAAAACTGCCAATACTGAATGTCTTCTCCCTTCTCTTCCAGTTGATAAGACAGGAGAACTGAAATGAGATTTTGAAGTCAGTCATGTGGTATCTGGAGAGTAGGATGAGAAAACAAAATCTTCTTTATGAAGATCCCAGTCATACTGTGGTAGAGAACATAATAGGGGGGATCCTGATCTCAGAGCTCTGACATTCCCTGTAGCAGCTGCAGCACCATTCTGCAAACTTTCTGCTGCCGTTTGATGGGGAGCTATGGTCTTCACTTGTGTGAGGTCCTGCGCTGCCCAGGTTAAATGCCTAGACAGTGTTTCTCATTTCTTTGTTTCTCCTTCATTTTCATTGCTTTAGTCTTAATGTTTCCAGAGTGTTAAGTCCAGTGTGTTAAAGACGTCCAGGGTGTTAAAAGCTGTGTATACAGTGTCACTGAAGCACTTCCATTCTGCTTCAAAGGTGTCCAGGGTGTACAAAGTTGTACAGAAAACATCCTTGAATCATTTCCAGTCAGTTTTTATAACACAGGAAGTTGCAGTGGTGGTATCCAGCTGGCTTTCCACTAATTTTCAAAGTGCTGGTTTTACAGCAACAATTTTATATTAACTTTAAAAATGTTGAAATTTAGCTTATTCCAAAGCTTTTGCTTAGTTTGATGTGGATGTCAGACTTTCCACAGATCAGTTAATTTGACATTTGAATCCTCCTCCATAGACGGCTGCTGGTGTTGTCCTGGAAGTCGTGTAATCAATCACTGCCACTTTTTAGAACGGGAATATGTCTAGGAAATGTTGGTTTTACTTGGAATCTGACGGTCTGTGATCATATTAAGGATATTTATTGAGGAAGAACGGGTCACTGGTTTTGCAGTTTTCATACTGTATATTTTCAGTAATACCAGCAGCCTTGACAGTCTTCCTCAAAACAAGATCTGATGCCACCCGGATAATAACTATACTCTTCTTTGGTATCTGAGAATTTATATGCTCCATGTCTTCATAAAAGTTATCTCTTATTTTATCTGTGTTTAAGTAGTATTTAGTCAGTAATGAGGGTGGCATATCATCACGGCTTGGCTTCGCGGATGAAGATTTGGGAAGGGCTTTACCCACGCTTACTGCAAGCGTGCTGATGGCTGAAAAGGCCAATGTGGGATAGGCAAGTCCGGTTGCAAAGAGCACACCGGAAGGTCTCCTTGGGTGGTACAGTCGAGGCACGGTTCTTTCTGCGCTGTCTCTTCTCCTCGAGACTGATTCTACGCGTGCTCTCAAAGGAGGCAGCAGCGTTATGTATGGTGTGTCTCCAAATCTCCCGATTGGAGGCCAGGGTGGACCACTGATGGTGGTCAGTTTGGCCAAGGCTGAGGTATTGTTTCACGGAGTCCTTATATCTCCTCTTCGGAGCTCTTCTCTGGCGGCAGCCGGTGGCGAGTTCACTGTAGAACACAATCTTAGGGAAGCGGTGATCCGCCATCCCGGAGACGTGCCCTGCCCAACGCAGCTGCGTTTTCAGCAACATGGCCTCAATACTGGTGACCTCTGTCTGTTCAGGACAGCAACGTTAGAGGGTGGCATATAATTTCTTGTAAAGTAGCAATCTTGCTGTATAGTTACTTTTGCCTCTGGCAATCTAGTTTAGTGATCATTGGAGATGTAACTGTGAAAACACTGTGAGTTTCTCCACTATTTCCTCAGTAATTACAGATCTACAGTACAGATAGCTAATCCAAGTTTCCTTAAAACTGCTTTCTTCTTAAGAAAAATGTCATTTAGTGTTACTGTATGAGTTTTGTATTTGGTGACTGTATTGTCAGACAGGGCAGTTCTTCACACTGGATGATTAAGTGCATGTCCATAAGAATCTGTATGATTCTGCTGTGTTCAAAGCTGTAAATTTAAAGGACTTAAATGGAAGGGAGGTTCCTCAGGGAATCTCTGCGCTGTGCAACTAAATTCAGTGCAGAAAGACCTGAACTAGTGCTGACCCATCTCCAAACTGACCAGCTATGTTAGCATGATTATGCACTTCAGTAAAATCTTTGACTCCGCATAGTAAGCCCTGGCTCCAGCTCAGAGCCATGGCGATGCAGACGTACTGCTTTTGCTTCCAGAGCGGGAGTTTGAACTGCTGCACTTTGTTGTGTGGGAGTCACTGAACTCTAGTATGGCTTCTAGCTGATGGAAAGTCATCTGTGATCCTTTGAATTTTGTGTGAGCAGATTTTGCAGTTGTAACTGCTATTGAATGCATCCATACCTATAGCTTTGCTGGTTTTTGTCATCTGAGAAGTCTGAAAGAATGGTAGATCAACTTGATTTTGATGCCAAACACACATGCTATAGCAGTACACTCATCCAGATTCAGTCACAAGATAAGAAACAAAGAAGATGAGGTGAAGCTGGCTGTAATGTTTGTCTATTGTTTCTGTGGCATTTTATAAACTTCTGTCAGACATGTAGCATGTGTAGTTCAGCTGCATGACAAACTCCCTGCACTGTTAGAGCTGGATCTAATTTGACCTCCAGGTTACACACTTGTCTGCAGGTGTCTATTTCCAAGAGCAGCTCTTTGGAAGAGAGTTTTAGTTTAACCTGACCAGGGATCAAGCTTCCCTTTGCAGATTGCAGGAGACTCATGAATTAAGGAACTAGCGTGGTTGTGCTGTGCGCAGAAGGACAATACAGAATGGCCTGACTTTTAAAATGATATAGCAATTGGTATTTTGCTTTTTTTGGTCTGTTTTGGGGATGAACAAATTGCCTTTAAACGTTAAGTGGCTTTTGGATTTGTGTAAGTGAAGCAGAAAGGTAGGAGAGAAATACTTGTGTTCACAGGAGATTTCTCAGCTCTTCCATTTCATGTATACAATATATATTGAACTTTTTCTCTAGAATGAAGGAATCAAAAGGAATTTAGGATGACTGGCTACCAGCAAGTAAACGTGCTTTATTCTCTGTTTAGTTTGGAGGATGCACAGTGGGTGTGAAAGATGAATAAGGGTTTGAGGATTGAGAGTGTAGCGTAAAAATCCGCACTAGGGGGCAGCCGATAACTGGTGTGTTGGATTAGTAACTCGGTGTCTCTTGTCACTCACATATTGGTCCAGAAGATTTACGTACTGCGCAGCTTCGCAGGCAAGGTTTATGCTTGCAGAGACTGTTTAGCCAGCGCTGTCACTCCTGCATAAATAGGAGAATGAAAAGGTTTCGCATGGTATTAGAAACCCTGCAAATGAGAGTGGTGGCAAACTACAGCAATCAGGAAAGCTGGGTCAAAGAAATATCTTTATTTTAGCAGTAGTATGGTGCTGACTGAAGGCTTTTTCTGCATTTTAAAACAAGGTTGTTGATTTTATTTTGCTTCAATACTCTTGAAGTAATTTAGGTTTGTTTAGGCAGAGTACATTTTCCTAGAAAAGGAAAAAGAAAGATGAAATTTAGCTCATTGTCAAAAGAAGCAGAAAAACTGCTGTCATTGAGAAAAAAGGTCATTTTGGAAACCTTTTCCTTTATTAAGTCACTTCAATATAAAATTATACTAAATATTGTTGATTATTGCTCAACTTTTCTTTCAGCAGCACATACTCATGAAATTACACTTAAGGTTTCAAGTGAATTTACCCAGTTCAGTAGAAGGCTGGAATGCACGTAGGGATAGGAAGCTGTAAGTGCACTTCAGATTCAGAGGCTGAGAAGTCTCACGGCAAGAACATTTATCTCAAGAGGGAGGTTAGATTCCACGACCATTTGGCAGACCTACCTATGCTGTGATTGCCAATTTGAGGGCTATTTAGGGAAATTGTGTTGGTTGCAAGTAAGGTATAAGTTTTGGATCATAGAAAGAAATTAAAAAAAGTCCTGGTCAGAGAGGAGTTGAGAACTACTACCTAAATACACTTGAAATCTGCGTTGTATTTACTTTTCAGAACACAACTTCAGCTCTCAGAAATGAAATTTCCTGTTTTGCCATATGAAGGAAACTGAGGCAGGGGAATAAAGTTATGCTTTTAAAGTGTGACAATAAGGAAAACTGGAAATTTTTTTTTGCAAAGGAAGATAGGAAGGTGCTAGAAGAAGCAAACTTTCCAATGGTAGAGTGTGCACCAAAGTGTGAAGCCCTTGCTAGGCTAATCCTGTTGGCTTAGCTGTATAGACAGTGAGGAGACAAGTTCCTTTATAATCAGAGAAAAACCTTCACTCCTAAGTGAGATTTTAAATTTTCCAATGAATAGAAAGAAAACCCAGGAAGATCTGAGTAGCAAGGGTGATGTTTGTTTCTTTATAGTGCGGTTGAATCATTTTGTAGTTCCCTGTTTCTATAACTTTCCTTCTCTCTTTCCGTCTGGCACATACCTTACAAGAGAGGGAATGAAGAGCCTGCTCGATTTTCTTACTAGGTAAATATATGAAATTTTGTGAATCTCTGCTTTTATGCACTTTTTAAATCTTCAGAAAGTTATGGTAATGCCCAAACCCATGATATTTTCACTTTTGAACCGATACACTCTGAGGAATAGATTTTGTGTCAGTTTGCATGGTTCGTTTTAAAAAGTAGGGTCCTGACACATAAATGAGGCTTGGCCCTGTGAACCAGAGTATTGCACCTGTACCAAGTTACCAGCACTGTGCGTTTTGACATGGAATGGTGCAAATAACTTGCTGCTCACCTCCTTACTTGAGCTCTGGTAGTTGAGCTGAGACCATACTAACTGGAAATTTTCTTAATGGAGTTGGTGGTTGGTAGGGAATTCTGCATCTCTGACATTTAATTTCTTCACATGCTTCTTGAATTATAACCGTGAGCATTTTCTTGTCTATGTTTTGAAAATGTTTGGGTTCTTATTCCCTCATCTTTGTACATTACTGATGCGCAATGTTGAGCAGTAAAGGTAAACTATTGCGTGGAACTTCACATTTGATGGGGCAGTTATTTAATAATGTATTCTTAAGACCACCAAGGGCACTCAGAGATTTAGGCAAGCCGTTTTAAATCACACAGCAGTAAAATTCCCATTCTGCCAAGTAAAAATGCAGCAGTGGAAAACCAAAAACATATTAGCTGTATAAAGTGTGAAAAACTTTAATACCACTTCCCAGTGACTGTCTTCTGCCTATTCTGATCAGAATCCAGATAATGCTTTTCATCTCTAACTCCCCTGTATATTGTTTTTAGATTTATTAAATGATATCACCATCTGTGCTACTCACATTTTGGGTACCATTCTAGATCTGCATATTTTAAGGCATGAATTTATAACCAAAGTGCCTGAGATACTGAGAGTTACACAAACGTTCTCTGGTTTTGTGCCATCTCCACACACATCAAGAAGACAGTCCCTGCCCGCCAAAGCTAGAAGTTCAAATCAGCAGAGAGAAAGGAAAAAAATGGGAGAAACAAAGAAATAATAAGACAATAAGTGAGGTAGCTGCCAATTCACTGGTGTTGATCTATTCATAGGCATCAAGACAAAGGAAAGCTTAAAAGATGTGAAGTTAAGTGAGGTGTTTTTATCAGTAAATAATCATCTATTATTAAATTAGAACTTTGCTCTGGCGGTTATGACTCTCTCTTTGCACATAATCAGAATCATCATCCCTGTCACTTACCGTCGTTTCTGCATAAAGCACATTGCTATTTTACAACTGATTTGTGAGAACGAAAACAATGAAAATTCAATCCAATGCACTGATCTGTATTTTTTTGTCTTTTTTGAAAAACTTTCTGTCCTGGTTGAATGACAACAAATATTTCTTTAAACTTTTTGTTCCTGAAACAGATCTTCTGGCTGATGCAAACATTAGAAAAAGACCATGAGAGAGGGCAAGTAAACCTTAAATCAATTCACTAAGTTTTCAGCAGAGACTGTGCTGAAATAGGATAAACATTGTCAGAATTAGACAATATTACCAGACACTAGTCTTACAAATGTTTTTGGTAATGCGACTCCCTGTCACATGCCAGCTATATTAGAATCAAGCAAATATATTTTTAGTAACTACTTCAGAATTGCTTAGTCTTTTCTGCTAACAGAATCATTCTGCATGGACCCTGATATTGAAATATTTACATAAACTGAATGGACTGACATTCCCTTTTCTATCTGGGTGACTAAGTAATGCAACTGAGAGATTAACCAATAAGACATCAGAGGAATGTGACCATCTTCCTTTCTGAGCCAGGGATGACTCAGTCTTCATTCTTGAAGGAAAGATATGTTGCCCTAAGATTAATTTTATGGACCATATCTGAATATTCTCCTTTAATATTTTGTACATGGTTTTAGGTTGAACTTCTTTATGGTAGATTGAGGTCAGATGCAAGCACAAGTAGCAAATTCTTCAGGCTTTATACAATGCAGAGTGATGGCACTCACAGAGCTGAGTTTGAACTGCTGGACAGTGTGTAACTTGGACTTGGCAGCACACTGACAAGGTCACGTGGCCTTTGACTTGACCTGGCTCCTGGTTTGCTGTGGAATACAATAACTATGTATATGATGCATTTTCTAGATGATAATGAAAACTAATTCTGTTTCTATTTCTATTCTCCTGCTCAATGCTACTAGTATAATTCTTTTTTTTTTTTATTCAATTTCAAAATGTCTTTACCAAAAATTGATCCAAGGAGGAAGCTCATCTATAGCAACTGTCCAAGACACTTCTAACAAACACAGGGCAGAAGGACTCTTCCAGTCCTGTCCATCTGAGTGAGCAAAAGGCTTGTCGTCATTTGTACTGAGTGTCATGAACACCTGAGAATTGTTGACGGACAGCATGAGCCACCATCTTTTTTTTGGTTCCACATCCTGCTGGTGGTGAAGAAGAACCTTTGGCATTTTCTGTGTGTGTGTAATCTCACTCTCCAGGCTGCCTTCAGGGCTTTTTCCCTGTTAGAATGATGCCACATGTACCTGACGTGAAGATCAGGCCTATTTTCAACAACTTCTCAAAACAATACTTACTGATTTGTACTAGACCACTCGTTAAGGTGTGAGTGACTAATATTCCTCCATTTTTTTTCCCAGATATTGATGCGTTGTAACCAGTGTGAAAGTTCAGCTGGTCAGATGAAAACAAAAACTTGCAAGATTTCAAGGCTGTGTTTAAGAGCCGAACTTAATAATTTTAGCTGCTGGGCATGTCTAATGACTGTCTTCTAAACACTCATAGCTTTCTCCTAAATATATAGGTTTTTTCACATTTTCCTAATAAATGAATGAAAATACCTTTTGGGGAATAAAGTGATATGTTTTAAAGGCATTTGTTTACTTTTTCTGTAAGCTCCTGAGATGGCTAACATACTAGTTGTTAATCACACCATCTGTTCAAGCAATGTTTGACTAAATGAATCAATTCATACTTTTTCATCTTAAAGCAGTTTTTTATGGAACAATATGTTTGTGTCTATTACCCCATCGTTTGGCAATGTAATATGAGATATTTTAATTTTCCTATTTATTGTGCATGGATTTTCAATCTCCAAATATTTTTTTTAAACATGAATACAGCACAGAAAAGCTGTGTCTATTGATTTCTGTAGCATTGCAAACAGTGGAAAAATCTGTTCCATGCTGCTGTCAAATTTCAACCATCTGATTATATTTAAATGAGTTATTTCAACATGTTTTATTTGAATGACCATCATGTAGACGATTCCTCCTTTGTACCGAAGATGGCAGTGGTGCACAACCTACCTAGCTGCTGGTATTCATCCCAGAGTTTTGCTCAGATTTTGTTACCAGTTCCAGGAAACTGCAAATTGAGGGGGAGGGGTGTGGAGGTGTATTCTGCAAATGGGAATGACAACCTTTTGTAGCCTTCCTTGTCTCAGTTACCTCTGGTGAGCTTACATTTACACAATTCCAATCAAAATTTGGGCTAAATGCAGAAACTGAAGCTTGAAATAAATATAAATCCAAGCTTAGAAAGATTGTAACTGATCAGTTTTAAAATTTGTGTTCATGTGAACTCCCTAACTTCAGCTGAAACAAAAAATCATCCATGTCTGTGCATCAAGTCTTGGTCATTCCTGAAACCTCATGTGAAAGGCTGTAAATATTGCGTGGTCATGGGTCATTGCTAACCCCACAGAAGCTTTGCATAAATAGGCTTGGATAAGTTCCTGACTCTTAGTTTACCTTAAACCAATGTTTTGAGGTTCACCCCAACATAGATTCAGAGGACGAATGCTCGGCTGAGGACCAGGTGAATCTGACAATTAGTAAAACAGTTTCTGAATAAAAATAATGATTGAAGCCACGGTATTTTGTACAAACAAATGGAATGAAAATAAGTAACACATTTTTTTTGTTAATAACAAAGAAAGAAAGTAAAAGAGCAAATTTCAACCATCACATGTGTGTCTGTGAACAATGTCTCAAAATTTTCAGGCTGTAAGTTGTAATCAGTGCTGTGATGTGCCAATGGAACACAGTGGTCTTGATGGATCATAAACAGAGCAGGAGTTTGTCAGTAATGCAGGTATCAAACAGGGGAACACACCAAGAGGTAGGTTCATGGCCTTGAGCTGGCACTGTATATGAACTGGAGGCCAGTGAAGGGTGTGAAATAATGCACATATTGTTTTCTCAAGTGTCCTGGTAGGGTGATAAACTGCTGACTTATTTTACAGAAGGAGGAGATTTCGTATTTATTCTGTTTTAATTGCCAGCTAACATTAGTCTGCTTTGAACGTATTGCGTGAGTCATTGTGAGGTGACTCCTCTGAGAAAAACAATTACTTCTTGGCATCCCAAAGATAAAAGAAGACATTCTTTCACTGTTCAAACCCTTCTTCAAATCTAAATATTTAGCATTTAGTAAGCTTGATCTACTGTGTTGCTCTGAACCACAAAGCTCATTTGACAATGGATAGGCCCATAACTTCAGCAGAAGAAAAGGACAGCCTCTTGATTAATCTCACAGCTTCACTTAGGTCTTGCTTGAGTTTCAGTTTGAGCCAGCCACTCTTCATTCCAGTCCTGGTAGTATTAATTTATAAAGGTGTTTATTTCATGGCACTGATTTTGTCTACTGGAGACGTGATTCTCACGGTGTTGACAATGAAGCTGTTTCATGTCTTAACCATTCCTAATGGCTCATGTCTAAACGTAGAGAAGGCAAGGGGAGGGAGGAGAAAGGATTGCCGTACACTTTGTAGGCCTCTGGAAGATGAAGGCAGTTGTTGTAAGGCTACATGGTTCACTTGGGCTCTTGGGGTCGATAATACTTTATCAAGTATATTAAAGTCAGCACAGTGGGCAACACTGAGACTGAGGATTGGTTTCCAGTTTTAAAGCTTTAGAGAAGCCCTACGGGAATTTCTTCCCCAAGTCCTGATCCTTCTCCTTCAGCAGTGCATGTAATCCTTATCCAAGTATTTTAATTTCTCTGTGTTATATTTTATTTGATTATCAAAACCTTGATTTTTGATTTTTCGACAAAATTTCCAAAACTTTGTGTTATCTCCTTTTAAAGGGTTATGGAAGCTGACTTTTTAGAGTACGCTTTTAAATGTGGGTGTGAGGTAAAATTAGTAAGTCAGTTGTCACGACAAATAACTGAGAGGCTCAGGTAGGGCTATGGCATCAGTATGAAACTGCTCCTACACTGCTTTGTCTGGTTAATTAAAAAGGATATCTGGAGGGTTCATGTCAACTTGAGTAATGACGCATTCTTTCTGTACATACTAGAATTGTCCTTGAAATTGTCTAGTAAATGGCATTGCCATGTTGAGACTGTAGATTTTATTCGGTAGATAGATCAAGCCTGCCATTTTAGGAGGGAAAGATGTATGTTTTTCTTCAAAATAAAAGCAATTCTACTGAGAACTAAATTTACCTTCTTTGCATTAATGATCTGACAAATCCGACTTCCTTACCATTTGTGTCTCATTTGAAATTTTCTTTTTTGCTGGGTGAAGTTGTTCCTTTAGAGTTCAAAATGTTCTTGATCTTTTTGATTAGGCAGCACTTTTACAATTATCTAATCTTGAAAGCATAAAATCTTTCACAATGTAACGTGATCTCCTTATTTCTTTTATACACTATGAGCTGAACTTGTGCAGTCCCTATTCATATGGTTGGTTACTAACTCATATATAAATCCCAGTGGCTTCTGTGGGATCATTTCTCTAAGTGCATCTGAGTAGAAAATGGATAATATGTAATTTAAAAAATATATTAAAAAAAATGAGTGGTTACTCTTCTAAGTAACCTTCTAAGGTCTTCTATGGATTTGTTACGGATCTTTTATAAAGATTTTGCAATAGTGATTAATTTTCTTCTCTAAAATGTCAATTTTCTTAAAGATAGCCATTTTGAGTCCATTAAAATACTTAAAAAGCTTTAAAAGATTTTTTTAATCAAATAAACCCCATGATTTTACTGAAAATTGGATTGTACTATATGACAATTTAAATTCTTTTGCTTTTTGTAAATAAAGGCAAAATTACTGCAAGAAAAAAGAAACAAGGGCTAAGCTGAGATCTTAAAAAAAATTGATTTTAATATACTTACAAGATTATTTGTTTTGGATACCTGCTATTGTCAAGTTAGAACTACATCTGATTATATAGAGCAATAATATTCCATTTGTACTGAAGAAAGTTGTCAGCATAATTATTACATAAGTAATAATCAGTTTTAGTACCTTTGTTTTGAATTTTGTACTGTAGCTAACTGAGAAGAGGAGACAAAAGAGAAAATACCATCTACCTGCTCTTTAACAAAAGACAGCCAAACAGAAGAGGAATCTTTGAGTTTTTGACATTATATCTGCTTTGAAAGCTAGAGGATTGAAGTCTATTTCTGTTACTCCACCTCCAGATCTCTAAGATTCAAGAGCTTGGAGATCTGTGTGATTTCTTTCCATACGGGTGCAATACCATGAGGTGTCAGGAGATGTGTTTGCTATGAAGTGTGCCATAGAGCTGATGGAGTGCCTGCTGTTGGAGTAGGAATAGGACAGAATAAAATTGAAATTTAGAATGTCCTCAATGATATTTCGATATTTCAAGCTCTGGAACGTCAACAAATGTGAGTTGTTATTATTTCTACGATGTGCCACGGGTTTCTGTTCCATGTGAATGAAGTGGTACTTTTCGTCAGTAGGAGGGTCATTGCGATTATTTACTCTGGATTTTTGGTTAATAAGAACATTTCGAATCCCAAAATAAAGACATAAAATTGTAGAAACCGCCCTAAATCTGTTTTGGCAAAAAAAAGGTTGCGCCCTTGCTATCCACCAATAGTAGAGAGAGATTTTTTTGAGTTTGAATATAACAGCTCTTAAGAATCAGTTGGTACCAGATCCTCTTTACCAGATATTGCACTCAGTAAAGAATTCTCAAGTCCAGCGAGCTTTAGTGTCCCGATGCTATTTACTACCTTCATGCTGCTCATTCATTACATGTCTTCTACCTACCTTTAATTGGTGCATAGATGATAAACTGAAGTTGTAAAGCGGAATAAGATGAAGAAAAAAAAGAAAGAAGAAGATGAGTGAGACAGGGTACAACACTGCTTCTTTGATAGTGAAAATGCTTTATCAATTAGGTCCATGTAATGTCTACTTAATTCTTTTCTATCTTCAGGCCATACATAACCTACTCTTCACTCAAGCATGTATTTGTTCATTATATATCGTTCTTCGTGCTTTTGCTCCCCCAATTACTTTCCCCTGTGGTGGTGGTAATGCCCTAGCAGCTCGACAGTCTCTAACTTCCAGTTTTCTCCTATTTTACAGAAATTCTTGAAGTACTGTGGAAGAGAGAGGGTTCAACAAAACGCAAGTACTAACTGCTAGATATGGCTTCTCCAGACATTATTAATTCCAAAGAATTATTTTCATAACAAAAGGAACTACAGTACAGTAATTCCACCCAGAATGGAAGCCTCACAATCAATGGGCTATGCAGAAAATTTTTGCAGTTAGTTGCTTATTCCTGTATTGGTTTGCATGTAAACGTTTTAATTTTCCTTCTGTTACAGGACCCTGAAGAATCAGATCTTCTATACATTTTATTTAAATATTGTAAAAATATACAATTTACAAGTCAAATTGATTACTTCTCAAAGCAGAGGATAAAAAGAAATAATGATGACAGAGGTGTTTAAAAAAATGCTGCAAATGTGGTGATATATTATTCTAAAACAAACATTTCCTTTATGCCGTTGAAGAATCTGGCAAGTTCCAGAATACAGTCAAATTACTGAAGGAATTTGCAGTTATAGTAGAATCTCAGCTTTTTTTGCTGCACTTGTTTTTGCCTCCTTAATCTCTTTCTTTATCCATTAATGCAGAAAGTCTTTGTGAAGTTAGCATACCCCCTTCACCCTTCACCACCACCTCCCTCTGCACGCGCCCACCCCCCCACCCCCTGCCCCTTTTCAAGTCACTCACCAACACTTCCTAGGCATTTCAGTGAATCCTGTGCAGGAAATGCAACCATGACTCATCCAGGCTTGGCCAGAGAAGCCTTTTAGATCCTTTAAGACTCCTCCACTCCAGAAAAGACTGAACACAAAAGTAATGCTTCAGAAGCGTAACAAACAGTTGGAAGCAGATGTTAAATAAAGAGTTGTTATTTTCTGGGCCTGCTACCAATGACATTTGCTAGAAAGGTAAGCGATATGACAATGGAGTCATCATTTTTACCAGGATGGAAGCAAACCAGCTCCAGCAGATTTAAATGCACAGTAACATGGCTGTCATGACCACCTCTGGCTGTAGGCTTCTCTATTACCACATGGACTGTTATTGTGAAATCGACGTCTCATGCCATTTCAGGCAACGATTCAGCATTCACTCTTTTCCCATAAACCTCTGAGTAACCTGCTTTTACTCAGAGAAGTGAGTGGAGAGAGACTAACACTTTCCCACATACTTACTTCTCCTGTAGGGTTTATATGGCCTGTAGAAATGAACACAAAATTCTACTTAGTTATCACTAACATATATGAGAGATATCCTCTAGGTCTTGATTTAGGCAGATGTTACCATAATACCTTCCTCAAAGGATAATCTGGAAATGGCCATGTATCTACAATCAGCGTGTGTGAATATAAATTACTGATGGCAAAGTGCTGTATTTTCTAGAGTACAGGATGCACGTATTATTTATTTGTTATTTTGTGTTTACTTCAACTGTTTTAGTAATAAGTATTTCTAACTACTTTACAATTCAGAATGGACAATCTGTATGGGTTTTAAGAGCATGTATTTTTGCTTCTGTTCTTTTCAAAGCAAAAGTTTATGGTAAGCTGGTTTTGTATTATTACATCCTCTCAAGGGACTTAAGTAAAAATGTCTGTGAAACATTGTACTAAATCACCAGTCAATGAGGCCACTCGCAGTACATAAACCTAACTGTGTTTGTAAGTCTTTTCTGGGTCAGGGCCGAAGAATGTGTTCGCTTGCCAATACTGCCTTAAAGACAACTTAATAAACAAAAGAATCAAGCACAGCAAGAAAAGCATCATTCTTATGAAGGCACTTGACATTCCCTGAAGCATCCACACCCCAAAAATCAGTCCACACCTGAAAAGCAGACTAAACTAAAAGCAGTTTAAATATGTTCTAGCAGGAGAAGTTCAAATATTTGCCAATATTAAGCAATTGTTCTATGTACTTCTAATTCACCTGGTTGCATTAAACTTGAATATGCAAAGGTCTTTCAGTATCACTGAGAACAGTGAAAACGTGATAAGCTCTGAAACTCATTGTGTTCACTGAAAATGTGTAACTGTGCATTCATTAGGTCTGTAGTAATCCTAAAGAAGTTGTCTTTCCATACTTCAGGTTCCTCAGGCTTCAGACGCCTTGTAATTAACCCCCAGTTGAGAACAACCTCTGTTGTTCTTCAGCACATGAATTCTTTCAGTACAGCTAACATACCAAGTGGATTGTGTTAGGAGTATTTGTATATTGCTACAAAATGCTCAGGTTTTGTACAGGTTTTTGTACTACAAAGCATACTAATTTGAAAAAAACTCTGTGCACCAATGCTGTCAAATTATATATTGAAGTATTAAAGATATAGAAGAAATTGATTTGTCATGGAAATGCTGAATCTGATGAAAGAGGTTTAAATGACTGCTTCTCTCTGTCATTTAAAAAGTAACAACATCTATAAAACTCCATCTGTTTTGATAGAGCATTCCATACATTCAGCTTAACCACTGAAACTTGTTATACTCTGTGGTTGTTTTCACCACTAAGCTAAAGCTACAGGTTCTTGTAATGCTTAGAATACTTTTATTCTGATTACCTTTAATATTTCATATTGTGATACTGGGAGACAGATGAAAGAACTGGAAATGAGGTTCTCTTGAGTTCTCTTTTCTATTCTCAGTGGCTTCTCTGAAAATTACTGTTTAGCCACCTGCAATTTAAGACACCAGTTTTGCAGATACCTACTTGATGACACGAGATCTGGAAAGAATCTCTAAACTGCTTTGCAAGGCTTACATGTTAGCTACAGCATTTTAAATGCAAAATACCTATGCTAAGTATTGGGAAACATTTTATTTTGTTTTATATACTTCATGGCATTTAAATAGATGCTTCTGTTTCTGTTGTGGAAATGCCATGGAAAATCCATCGAGTTGAATATAGGTGGTATTTTTATATTTCACCTGTGCAGAGATTTGTTTGATGGTTTCTTTT
>NW_010413291.1:86847-89558 GCF_000710305.1 Buceros rhinoceros silvestris | reverse complement strand
TCTTTCCCTCCAACTGCGTGCCAGTTATCTGACACAGGAACTCATGTTTATGGAAAAGCGGTGAGGAAATTTTAACTAGTGTGACAGAATCAGGATATAGTTGTGTTCTAGGTTCATCTCTAAAATTCTGCTCTCATGGCTATCTACGGCCAGCAGCTGTGCCTATAGATCCAAAACCTCATTCCTATGTCTGCCTCTCTGGCATATGTTGGCAAGCATATACGAACAGAACACATTTGAATAACATTTGAAAAATATCCCTGCAACATTTATACATGCATTGTTGGAGAGATGCTAGTGGCTCCAGACCTGTTCTTGCATAGTTTTGCACATACAACCACAGCTATCCCTACAGTATTTCAACATCTACTGTCTTGGATCAAGATAAAACTTGATAACTTGATAAATAATTTTTATTTTTTTCTCCGAAGGTTAGAATAGTCTATTTATGTTCCTTCAAGTGGAAGAGGAACAGAAGCTTAAGATCTCTTAGTCAACACCTGTAATTAATGGAAAGGTGAATGAATGCTGTTTAAAAGAGTATATGAATACAGTCACTTAATAGCAAGTTTTTTGCTACTTGCTGGTATGGTACTACTTTCTGCTAATGCTGATATGAACATTTTATTTCACTCGTGGACAATGACTGCATCATTTAATAAGAATACATGAATACCTACATTAAATTAAAAGCTGTAAATGTGTGCATAAGTAGTTAATCTGGGCAGCGTGAGAGACAGCCTGGTGAGTGCTCGTCTGACAAAATGCAGATAGCACTTAATCTATATGCAAAACTGAACTTGCCACAAGAAGAAACAGATAACTTTGGCTATAATCATGGCTCGTTTAGGGAAAAGTAACCTAACTGATCATTACTCTTGGGAGATGCTTTAATGGAAACAAGCGTATTGCTTTGATCCTTCAAGAGTCATTCAGTTATTAGTTAACACAAGGGCTATCCAGTAACATTCTATTTGTCATTAGGTTATACACCAGAGCTGCCAGACACTTAATGCCTGGGGTGGGAACACAATTTAGATCATTTCACTTCAAATGCAAAGGCCATTTACCTGCTTGAACAAAAGGAGGGTATTTATTAGTGGGTAGCAGCACAGATCCAACGAGACTTGGCCAGGCACTAAAGCTGAGAACATGACAAATTTTGCTCAAAACTACCTATATTTTCATTCTGTGAGCTGTAAGGAGGAACTACTTTGTTCACAAAGTTTCACCTAAAATTAATTTGCAGGTGCTCTACATGGAGAACCAGGAAAGGGTGCAATCCTCGCTTAAATTCTGCCTTTGTAAGTGGGCATTCTTATTTGATATACCAAGTCTAGCCAACAGCTTAAATGTTTTGAAAGAGGATTATTTCAAAATTTGAGCTAACACTTTTAAGCAGTTGGCTTACTCCTTGAACAATGCACATTCAAGTGTGTTTTACTGTTTTTCTCCTTTCAAATGGAACAGATAATTTGAAGCTCATTCAATTCAGTGTCTCTAATCAGTAAATGAGTGCTGTTTAAAATAATACATGAATGAAAAGACTCAGTAAGTTTTATTCTATGAACAATGGTTGATACAACAATCAATTTGCTTCTCTTTTTATGAATCAGTCTTTTAATAACTTCCAAAAGAAGAAGAAAACATGGAAGCCTCCAAGTACTTTTCCACTAACTTTCATTTGAGGTCTCTTGAGGACTACAAAACTCTCCCAGTAAATCTGTGGTAAAAAAATTTCCTCTGTTCTAGCACGTCATTGGAGGTTTTCATTCCAAATGTCAAAAATCAGTAGCAGTTATCAATTGAGTTTTGACGTAACTTACCTCTTGAATATATGTTAATGAATATTTTCCAAAACTCTGAAAATAATTTTCTAACATGAGGTGCTTCTGGCATCTGTAAAGAACACAGAAAAAAAGACTGCATTCCTTACGGGGTTTTTGGTGGTTCATTCCTCCCCAGAGCTATTCCACAGGGTGAGATAAAGAAGGCCACACAAAATTGACACAGATTAAGAGATTTTGGACCATTACAATTATTGTGAGTAACTTTTGTGATATTCTGCCCATCTGTTTGTCTTCCTCATATCTTCTGTTTAAATTGTCTTACAGAATTCTTGCAGTTTACATACACGAAAACACCTGTGTGCTTCTGGAACAATAGCATTGCATCTTCTCAACTCATTAGAAGTAAAAAACCGTACATCCAAAATAACGTGGTGTAAAACTTGCTTTTAAAATGCTATTGCTACATGATTATCCTGTTTTTAGTCTTATATACAGCTTTTCTTACAGAAAAATGTAGATTTGGATTCTAACTGGAATAAAAATGCCAGAAAGCTTTGGGAAGAGGAGGGTTGCTGCATTCTTAGATATATTGCGTGGAGAAAGAAATGTGTTTGTAATTAGGGAAACACAGAACAGCTCTGATTACATCTAAGAAAAGCCAAATAGAGTAACTTTCTGACGGACAGATCATGTAAGTGGATGAAAACTCAGTTTACACTAAAGTAGTTGAAGGAAGTACACAGGTTCTCACAAAGTTGTTTCACAGACCAGATATTTTATAGTCTTCTACAGTCCATTTCTAGACTTGTTCTTGAATTAAAACATACACATCGTTAGTCCTTCAAGGTTCAAAAAGTTTGACAGGTTTTCTCCCAAAATCTGTGAGTAACAGTTACAAAAAGCCAGAAAAACTTCCTGCTG
>NW_010413291.1:75983-86776 GCF_000710305.1 Buceros rhinoceros silvestris | reverse complement strand
CCTGCTGAAGATTGTGATAATATATTTACTGAACTCAGTGGGCACTAAATAGACATAATTGAGTATATTGTGTTTTTTAAAGTGTCCAAACACTGTTTGATTTTGAGAAAGATTTAAATGGAGTGTAAAGTGCTGCTGCTTCTTCTCAACAGAGGGTTTTCATATCTACCTGACCCCTGGGATACATGCACTTCTAAAAAGCATCAGTTGAAAAATATTTTAAAACACTCAGCCTGACTAGTTAGTGTTGGCTTCTTTAGTCTCACACACTTCTACTTTGACCTCCCTTGCCCCCCTACCCCCCCCAAATTATACAAGCTAAACTGGTGAACTTGGAAAACTAAAGCAACTTATATCTGCTGAACTAATGATGTCACAGGAATGACTACATAAGGGTTATCTCCGCAAAATGCAGGTTCTGACTAGTGGTGTTGACAAATTGCCTTTTACATCTGACCAGTAGGCAGGTTGTATGGAACTTGAGACTGCACTGAAACTTGCATTCTGAGGTGGTTTGAGAAAGCTAAAGCTTCTGAGTAAGTTACTTATAGCATTCTCTACCTTGACATGAGAACATATTTTCATGGCACACAGCACTAACAGAAGTGATACTACAGTTTAATTTACTTTGAATAGCCAAAGCATGTTGTTTTAAGAATATGTCTGGACAATGTTGACCTTTACTTTTCAAAGTATAGTACTCAAGCCTGATGTCTCCCAATTACTGATTTTTTCAATGATTATCTTACCATTAAGAATTTCAGAAGAGTAGTGACCAAAAAGCTTCTGAGCCCTATGTCTGTGGTACCTGAGAGTTTTATTCATTGTCAAAAATGCAAATAAATGAAATAATTCTTTTTAGAAAGGAAAATGAAGATATTTCAGTAAAGAAAAATAAATTCATAGAGCCAGTGTTCTTGAAACAGGTCCATGTCAGCACCTGTAACAGCTCTAGAATTTTAACTTGTGTTCATAAGAAAAACAAATCCCATCATCTTTACATAAACGCAGAAGAAACTTTCCTGAGTAAATGGCAGCACAATGGAAAGAGAACAAGACTGAAATTCTCATCCAACATAGATGTTTGCTTTGTGTATTTGTTGAAGTCAAGCAGGTAGTATCTCTGTCCCTGGAACAAATCATGTCTAAAAAAAGGTCTTGGAACACCTTCTTTTCCCATCTCCTTCAGAATCTTAGCGAATTCAGTAGCCTACCTAAAGGGACACACCAACTACAGATAGTAAATCCTCCAATGCTGCCTGCATCCTTCTCTGAACTTCACCTGCATAAGTCATTCTTGCTACAAATTAAGCGCTTTTAGATGGACATTAGGTACCAAACCTGCAATCATGTTTGTTAAGCACAGGAAACTTTTTCTTCATCTGGTAATTTGTCATGACTCCCTTGAAGAATGTCATGGAGTGTAAGCATTTAATTTCAAGAAAAAGCTGTAATACCTTAAGAATTTGCTTGCTTAAAACATTCTCCTAGGGTTTACCTCTTGCATGCCATATACTTATTTCTCATTGCAAGTCTATTCAGCATCACCTGCCATAGAGTGCTCCCAGTTCTCCACCTAGAAAGGAGAATCATGGACGTAAGCACAGCCCGTATACTTCTGTTCCAAGTGCTACAAACCAGACAAAACTTGTGGTGTGTTGGGACTATTGTAGTTTAACCTCTGTGTTGACAGATTCTTTTTGTACTCTGTGTGATCATAACTTATCTTTGGAAACACATCTTATTTTTAGTTTATTTGAGGGTTAACTGTACAATATGTGGTATGTTTTACTGGTATTTTTCTCATTCTATAGCAACCCTAATGTTAGTTGGTGGAATTCTCACTAAGCAATAGAAAGATCGGTATAAAGATGTTTTCCAACAGTTGTGATTACTTTGAAGGATATACTGTAACTCGTTTGTCTGGAAGCAATTAAAAGTTAATATAAACTCACCATTTATTTTAATCAATCAATCATACTCATTTCTTTCAGTGTTTTTCTTCTGTTATATTTTTTTGAATCTTAACTGTTGATAACAGCTTTTGACTTCTTTCTTTTCTCTTCACAGATAAAATCTTTTGGATCTTTCAGGGTTTTAAAGCAACGTTCTGAAATTCAAAATTTCTTTACACCACAGTCTTCCTATTTTCCTTTTATTCATGATTCAAGTATAAAAAGTTATGTTCACTTTAGTTTTTTACAGTATACTTAAAAATAACATCATGTGAGTGTAGTCAGTACATCTTTTTATTTTTTCCTTCCCTAGATCTTCACAAACTAAAACAATACTTACAGTTTACTAAGACCTGAGTTGACAGAAGTCTAGATTTAAGTATCAGATGTACAAAGAAGAGTATATTTTAAATTAAAATCAATCTTCTGTACTCTGATGAGGATGTTCTGATTTTCGAATGCATATATTGAGAACTGTTGAAATAATGACTAAAATACATGATCCTTTTTCAAAACATTTAATGTCCTCATTAAATGCTATTTCATTTGTGTTTGCTCTTTTTAATGGTTAAGTGGATACATGCATAAGAGCAAAGTATAGACAGTTGAAATGGCTATTGCTGTAATTATTCAGAAAAAAGTATACTCACTGCTGCCTTTAACAGACCTTTGCCAGAATCAAAGACAGAAAAATCAAATCCTTTTTTTTATTGCAACTTGTAAATGCTTGGAGTCTAGTTCTTAAATCTTCCCCCATTTGCAAGAATAAGTGCTGAGAACTTAAATTGCGTCACACTGAAGGATGCTGCAGAAATGTGTTCCACTGTTTCTTTAGTGCTATAAAACAAAATTAAAACACTCTCTCTAAATATTTCTTTCTAACAGTCTTTAGTGGCTGATTAAATATTTGTATGGTTCAATGGAAGTTCTGTAGAAGCAGGCTCAATGCTCAGAGTTCGCTGACGTTCAAGAGAGTCACAGAGTGTTGAACTGTTGTTAAACTCTGCTTATATGCGAAAAGGCACAGAGCAGTATCTGTTGAAGCACCACCTCTTAGATAAACGTATGATTTATTTTCACTAAGAACTTCTTGATTTGGAAATACAAAACCAAATCTGGTGTGTGAGCTTTTCACATTATTCTCTTCCTTCTGGATACAATTTGCATTATTTTAGAAAACTTCTTAGGAAAGTTCTACCTGTTGGTTTTTGCAATGGGCAGTACACTCACCAGGAACGGTTTGTTGCTTACAATATTACAATCTATGATATAGACCAAGGATGGCAAATGCATTCTGACCTGGGAATTTCAAGAAAAGCTGCACTGTTTTACTGCTTTATGACCTTTATTACGGCCTTAGAATTGAAAAATCTTTCTAAATTCCTACCCATCTGCTCTGAGTAAAGAAAATGTTTGTGCTGCTGCTCTCCATAATCCCCTTTTCCTTTCTCCCACATCTGCTACTGACCAGGCATTTTCTTGATTGGTATGGAGTGCTTAGTTAGAAAAGACACAACAACTTTAAAATGAGAAGATGTCATTGTTATTAAAATATTTTTCTCAGACTCAAAATCAGGGTTCAGGATTTCTTTAGTGATCTTGGCCAGCAGATTGAATCCCTCCATGCTTTGATCTCCTATTTGTAAAAGGGAATAATAATGTTTATTTTTAGCAGAAAAGTATTGTTGCTTATTTTGATTGAAAGAATTTGTACATTGTGTAATATGAGCAAAAGCTCTTGAGGCTTCCACTCACTGTGTATAATGAAAATATTTTATAAACTAAGATTACTGTCTCAAAATGCTTTAAAATTAAACTTTATATGAATTGCTGCCTTTGGGTTTTGAGTATATTGGACCTTCACCTTTCAGTGTTTGTAGACAGTGAAATACTAAAGTAGTTGAAAAAAAATACTAGAGTTTTTCTGCACTTCCATTTAACACCAGTAAGCTCTATATCTATATTCTGTAAGTGCTAAACACAGGAGTTCTCCTTTCTGTAGTGTTCATTTGGAGGCCAAATATCTGGAGAGAAAACTTATTAAGACTTGCCCACGTACAGAAGCTTCTATGGGTTTAATTATATAAATCAGATTTATATGACATGTATAAACACTGTATCTTGGCAGGCACATGGTATTCAATTTGCTTCCAAGATTTCAGGTTTCTGAGCATGACATATTGCATGGCCCAAATACAATGAGAAAAACCAAAGGCAAAAAAATCGCAGTGCCTTCCCCCCGTCCCCAGCCCATAGGTCCGGTGGTACTGAACACAAGCACAGTTGGATTTAGGATTTCTTGGATTTTCTTAGCGCTTTGCCAAGTGGAGCAACCTTAAAAATGGATTCAGAGCACAGCTTGTCGACCTAATCAAGCATGTGCAGAAGTGGCTTATGTCGCCAACATACTTTTCTGAAGCAGATCTTACACTGCACCCTCGTGCTTCAGTCTAATGAAGGACAAAGCCACAGATCCTTTGATTTAATCGATCCTGCTTTCAAAGGAGTTGTTTATACAGCAGAGTAGATATTCAGTGAGTCGTTTAGAGGTACTTCTGGTATGATGATATTACTTGTTGCAGAAGATGGGAGGACAGAAAGGTCACTTGACTTCTGGAGACCTGAACAGTTGGGTTGATAATGAACATGCCATTCTAGGATTGCATACAAATACAGGATGACCAAAACTGGCTGCAGAGTTTCTACATGAAACTACTTGAAAAACTTGCTCTGCCTTCTATTTCAGAGCAAAATTCCAGCGGAACCAATACCAGTATCAAAGGGGTGAGATTGCACTCCTGTTGCTGACTGCTTCGGACACTGCTGGTGCATTGCAAACCAGTTTGGTTTCAGCAAGTCAACCAACAGGCTATGGCATTGGTGGTAAATATTTGTGAACTGACAGCTGGCCAATGCATAATGTTTCTCTAAAAATGTGCTAGAAATAACATCTACTTTCAGGAAAGATTTACAAGTACAGTAGGACCAAACCGAACCGAGCTCACGCTTCCCTCCTCCAGGTGGGTGGCCTGTATGATACCTATGAAGGAACATTTGTAGGTCACCCAGTATTGCAGGTGTATGAATATGGGTTTGAGACATACTGGTAAGGTGGACAGCAACAGCAGGAGGCTGAGGAAATCTCGTGCTACCCTCACAAGGGTGAGCAAGTACTTTGTTTTCTCCCAGTAGCACAGTATGAAGAGTGTCTTATTGCCTGTGCTTGTATGGGCGGCAGGTGAGAGGAGTGTATCTGGAATTTCCTGTTCCTGTCAAAATGTGTAGTTTCTGAACTAGCTGTGGAATGTGGAGAATAGGAAGCTGTAAGGGTCAAATACTTGTGTATGGAAAAAAAAAAGGTAGCTCATAAGATAGAGTGTTGATACAGGCAGTGCCTTAATATCATAGTGTCATATTAGCACGTTACATATTCCCCAGTTGAGTTGCAGCTTGTTGCCTCTCTTTACACCCATTGAAGTTAACTGTAGCTGAAAATAGAAATATCAAGAGACCGTATATACGACAATGTGAAACGTGATGACTGTTATTTATTGTATGTAGTTTACCTGAGTTGTGAAATGTCTTCTGTGCCCTACCTCACAGTTGCTTTAAGATATATTTTTCCCAATTCAAGGGACATACTGAAACATAGAAAGCTGAAAAGCTGGTTTTAGTTTTGTTTAATGACATATTTTGCATTGTTTTAACTGATTGTTAAGACTAAATTCTGTGCATTTGGAATTAAACCTATGTTTCCTAGGAGAAGTTTTAACCTGCTCCAATTTAATACCTTATAGCAAACTCCAGCGTTCTAAATATGTGCCCATTTTATGGTCACGATTAATTTTTTTATTATTATTCTTTACTGCAGTACTTGCCAGAAATTGAGAGCTGCAAAGAATGTTCTAATTTGTGATTAAATATGTTGCTGCTTCTCATTCTTCTTTCTTTTTAAATTACAGTTTTAAAAAATAAAACAACCCAAACCAAACACCCAAATTTTCCAAGGAGTAAGTATGAATACTTGATTTTCAGGGAAATGCATCTATTGTGAATGCAAATCATTCTTCGTATTGAAAGCTCTCACGCCACTGTGCAAATGCACAGAAATTAGTTATTCAGATACGCATCAAGGCTGAGGCACACACGAGACATAGCTAATTCCTTTTTCAAAAGTCTGCAGGATTGTCCTTTGACACCATATACAGAGCACACTTACAAATAAAATCCTTTGTCACTCTAGACCTTTTCTTAAATATTTTTAGCTTATGCAACAGCATCTGGTTTAAAACAGGAAACAGGCTTATAGCTAAATTACTTTTGCACATAAATATTTAAGACTCTATATACTGACACCACAAGTTACCACTTCCCGGTATGCAGTCTGTCATGCTCGGTTTTATTTTGGCAGATATAAAATATCACAGAGACATTATAAATGCAAAGTCCTCCTCAGAAAACAAATTAAGTTCTAATATCACTGTGGAATGCTATAATCTTAAAGCAGTATTTCTGATTTTATTGAATTGCCATTTTTTTGGGAGTGGTTGTTTTTTTCAAGGGTAATCTGCCTTCACATTTACTCAGAAGTATGACCTAGTCTGCTCCCTCTTCAGCCAGTGGGAACTTTGCTGTAGCTTGCAGCTGGTAATTGATATTACAGCACAATGTGTAAACTCTCTTCTTTCTTGAGATTTCCACAAACTTTGGGAGATACATTAAGCAAAAAGCATAGTTATTCTGGAATTCAGAGCTAGGGAGGAAGAGTTGTAATATTATAAGTAAATGATGAGATTGGCAATTGGCATGTTTACTACATGAAAGCCTTGTTTTTTTAATGTCCTTTCTCAGTTATACTTCCACATCCTATGCTTATATTTGTATTTTCCTTCAGAATATGAACTACATCTGCCTGCTGTTCTATTTAATTTCCTTGTAGCTAAACGACCTGGGATGTTCTACTACATTTTCACTGGTTTCGGAAGGACTTCTGTCTTATTCAGAACTTTGCAGGGTCACAGTGGTAGAAGCCATGCCAAAAGCATACAAAACCTTGTAGCTCTCAGGGCCCCAGACTGGTTCCTCCAGACTTTGGCATGTCTTAAGAGACTATCAGGTAATCAATTCTGGTTAATCTTAATGAAGGTTTTAGAAATACTGCATCATTTAATGGCTAATAAGAACTTCATTTTGAACTTGTTCAGCACGAGAGGAATTTGGAGTATTACACTCTGTTAAGTGGACATTATAAGGTGCATAAAGAGATGTAGGCCTGCTATTGAAGTATTCCTAAGACATAGATGTGCCTCAGATAAGAAAATGATTAAGAACAGTTGTCCACAAAGTGAAAAGAGCAAAGGAAAAATGAGAGGAGATGCAGGGAGTTTGAAGGAGGCTGTATGCACAGGTCATCTGGGGCTAAGAGCGGGGAAGGGGGCAACACGCAGCAGAGCGGAGTAAGCTCTGATATAGTAGGGCTCTCAGCTAGGAGTAGCTTTACCCAGAGCTTACTTAGATTGAGTCCCATGTGCCTCCCACAGACCTAGGAGAGACGGAAGTTGTGGGAAAAATTCATTTTTCTTTCCTCCACAGCAAGTGGGTATGATCAGAAGAGAGAGCCAGGCAGAGCCCTAGAGGATGGTATGGTCAGAAAGGAGAGTCTGATGACAATTCCTTCCAATTCCAGCAATCTTTACAGCCCTGTCAACTTGTAGTTTCAGTTTTGTGAAGTTTAAGCTTAGGTACAAGTATTTTTAGGAATAACATTTCCTTTACGCTGTTTCTAAAGAGCATCAGTTATATAATCTAGGGAATGCATGTTCTTTGCTTTGTGCCTCTAAATACATTGATAACAGCAAGTAGAGATGGACATGCAAGGTTACAAAATAGTGTCTAGGTTTCCTCATATTCTGAAAAAACATTCTGTTAGATTTATTCAAAATTACATTAATAATTTACTGTGCATTTTGATTAAAAATTATAACTGCAGGGAATTCTGAAAAGTTTATACTCTCTTAATTTTGTTCTTATCAAAAGCCAACTTTAATTGTGATCGTATTGATTTGATTCTTACCATGGCACATTTTTGACCCATTTTTGAAATTTTGAAAATAAGTGACTATTTCTATGCAAATTAGCACTGAAAATATAAAATATTTTCAATTGTCCTGTGTTTCTTATTCAAACCAAACTTGCACTGGAGTAAAAAATGACCAGCTGAGCTTATCTGTGATGAAAAGACACTTTCTGGATATATGAACCATTAAGCAGAATATTTTTAAATTATATTTATTTTTATCCACAAGGGGAACTCGTATTTCCAGCAACTCAAGAAAAGAAAGAAGTCAGTGTCGTGACTAATTGTTTTATAACTTTCCACTAAATTTTAGCAGTTTTGAGCCTGAACACTGCCTTTTTCTTGCTCCACAGTGGTCAGATGATAAGGATTAATTTGCTGTGACCTATTTGGTTTGACCTTACTATGACCTTTAAGCTTTTTTATCCCTTTTCCTGACACTGTCTGTCATCTACCTTGGGCAGCCAAGTATAACTTCAAAGCAGTGTTCTGTAGGATACTTAATTTTATAGCATAGTCATTCATGCCAGCACATAAAAGATCATTTGCCTATAAACATTGCTCCTGAAAGTAGGAGTAAAATTGGTCCATTTTAAGCTTCCCAGGTTATGCCTCTGGGCGAATGTTCCAAAAGGAGTAAAAAAGGTGGCACATACTCTTTCAACTGAAGTCCACTATTTCATTTAATTCTTTCAGGAATATTAGCAGAAGAACCTCTGTATATATGATAAAAAAACATCCATTGTGTTGTATTTCAAGAGACGGGGCTTCATGCAGTTTCTATTGTGTTTAAACCCAGTTTGCTGAGAAGTTTTCACACTTCTGTTGGAATGTTTTAATCCGCTTCTGATTATTACACATGAGCCAGAGCTATCAAACCTGTAGAGTTCACATCTGGCTTGGGCACTTATATGTATTCCAGATTGGTTTTGACCTGTCACTTTTCCCCCTCTCATCTCTAATGATCCCACATGCACTTTACAGGGCTGCTCTGAACACAGTGCTTGCACATATTAATTATAGCTAGAATTGAGCATTTGGCATGGTGATTTTTCTTTCCTTTCATCATGGCAAGTGACAGTTAGTTCTAACTTCTGCAAGCTCCATATCTTGCTATTCATGAGGAGCAGAAATGAGAACTTCATGTTTCTACTGAGGGACACTCAACTTTCCAGTGAGGTGCAGTACTCTAGGCACAACATCCCAAACTGGTGATCTTAGAGGCGTCACGTTGTACGCACAGAAGAGCTGTGCTGTAAAGAGAGCAAGCAATGATGGTGCCCTAGCAGCTGAATGTCTTAGCTCCAGATTTCTGCACCAAAATCGTGATGATACCACACAACAACTCTTCCCAACAGCATTTGGGACCATGTTTAACGCAGCTGACCCAGACTCATGCAGATAAGGTGTTCATACACACATAAAGGATGCCCACATGGTCTCCCATGGTCCCTCATACAATCCCCCACCACAAACCCTTATCAACTTGTTTTTCTCATCTCTCTATTGGGCTATAGATTAGAGGCCTTTTTATTCTAAAATTCCCATTTGTTTCACAAGGAGCCCTGGCTGTACCAGGAACATAGGAACATCCTCTTAGGACCCAGTGCAGCAGAACATTTAAGTATGTGCTTAGCTGCAAGCACAAGTTTTAAGTTCCAAGAAAGTAAGAATATAATCACGTGTTGAATGTGAGCCAGAAAATACAGCACCAGGCATGTGTAAGTAAGTGCAAACAGTTTGCTCAGGTTTTAGGGGTATGTTGAATTATTTTTTTTTTATCAGGAAATGCCGTATAAACAGAGCCAGACTAAGTTTTGGGCATGGATAATCAGAACAATCTGCAACGGCTTCCCGTCTGTGGCTAATGGGATGTTTCTCCAAGCTTTGTCACCATGGCAAATACTTTTTAATACACAAACATTTGCTGCATTGAAAATCCACCCACTCTCGTTGAAAGATGGCCAGGTTTTGTAAAATTGCATTCCAGCTACCCTGCTGATTTTTAAGATAAGCCCTTTCAGTTAACATTCCATGTGTCTAACAAAAGATGTGTGAAAAGCACAGTTTATAAGAACACACACGGAATCTTTACAGTTGCACTGTTCTCTAATGAGAAAATGAAGTTAATAAGTCTTCTCGTGTGTACATGCATGCTAGCATGCAAGCACAGTTTTATTCAGTTTTTTCTTTTCCTTTCCTTCCCAACCCTCAAAGGGACAAGCCAGTAACTCCATGCCAAGTTTCCATCTAAACTTGACTTCCCATTTCTGGCAGGCATTCTGTGGACATCTCGTGTATTAATGAGAGATTAGTCTTTGAGGTTTCTTAGTCTTCACTGGGCACGATGCATATGATAGGCAATGAGGTATCAATTTAGGTTTTTAAAATAATTGCTCTTATCTTTTCACCTTCTTTAAATATTAATGTTTAGTAGAGTGATAAAAAACTGTGCTGTTCTTAAGTGAAACACAAATTAAATAAAATCTAGAAATTTTCCCTCCCACTGCAGCTCTAGGAAGAATGATCCGTCCAGCTTTCATTTTCAGTGCCATATGGGTGTTTGATACCGGTAGAAACAGTCCAAATACTTACTTAGATGAGATAGATAGTTACATTTGAGAAGAGGCTTCAGGGGACATTGGAGGGAAGATATGAGCCATAACAGTCACAAGGAAAAGGCAACTTACATTTTGGCAACTTGTGTGAAGTTTTGCAAGCCTTTAACTTGGTCAAAAAGAGGGGAAAAGGAAGCGAGAGGG
>NW_010413291.1:66078-75826 GCF_000710305.1 Buceros rhinoceros silvestris | reverse complement strand
GGGAGAGGGGAGAGGGGAGAGGGAAGAGGGAAGAGAATCAAATGACTTTCCACCAACTCAGAACCATAAATACACATACTATTTTGTTCTAGTCTACACAGGTCTATGCAGGGAGTGTTTTCCAAAGATGTTTGGGGTTTTGGGTTTTTTGGGTTTTTTTTTAGTTGAATGTAATCTTTTATGCTTTTTAGCAAAATCCCCTGGCAGTTTCTTACCATATATCTTATTTGTCTGCCCTTTTATAATGTATTCACTTCAGATCTGACTAAAGGGTAAGCCTCCCTTAATTTTATCTTGCAAAACACAGAAGATAACGTGGTGCAGGCCTAGTCACATTCAGATGCTTGGTGCTCCCTTCACAGTGGAAAAAAACTCCAACCAAACAACTAAGGCATCACCAGTACAAGGAAAGTACTGATCCTTGCATGGTAAGCTTCTTCAAATTTCCACGAAAATACTTCTGTAAAAAATGCCATGTGCGTGTAAATATAAATCCACACAGTCCTTGGATATGATACTTGTGGTTATCTTCATCCTTTTGAAGTATCATCAGAAATGTCTCAAACAGAAAAGATAATAAGTTACTCTGCTCACCCTATGAGGTCACTCCATGAGCTCATACTACTTAGGAAATAGAATCTGGAAGCCTGATACCCACTTTTTAGGACTAATGTCATTTAAATTTTTATAGGAAGCATGATAGTACGTTTTCAAAACTATTGTATGGTTTCAGACCCATTGGTTTGAGACTTATGTTCACTGACAGGAAAAGAAATGAAAATTTCACTTGAAAATGGGAATATATTTAGAACTAACATCATGTTCTCAAATTTTGCCCACGTAAAAGCAGAGAAGGTCTAGAAGTGATTTTGAAAGACTAGGTTTTCTACATTGGGTGGTTGTACTAGTAAGTATGCTTAGTAAACTTAAAATTCCAACAGCAGAGGCTGCTTGGCGGCATCCTATATTTTACAAGCATGGCAGAGGGAGATTTATTCATTAAGCAAATACTCTCCCCTAGGTGTGCTAGTTCTCAGCTGCCAGCTATAGTGTGTCCCTCATGTCCTAGGACCCCTACTTATTCTTGTGGGCTTCTTGGTAACCCATTACTGAGTTACATGCCATTTTTGCCACTACCAGTAAAAGTGCCTTCAATTGAGTTACTTCATATGATTTCAGCATTAATTACTTGCTACACTGGGGTGGAAAGAGAAAAATGGAGCTGCACAAGTGATAAAAACAGTGGATATTGTGCATTCTACATACTCTGGAGTAGAAAAATATTTGATGTCCAGCCAGGTCAGAGCACAAACATCCTGATTCAAAGCCCCTTTAGGTCAAAGCAAAGATTCTTGCTAAAACTAGTGGGCTTTGGACGAAGACCGAAATGGACTAGGAAAAGATTCTTGCTTTCTGATGTGCACACAAATGAACGAGGAACAGGAATAAACCCCTCTGGTTTCAATTTTAGCCAAAACTTTAGTGGCAGAAAAGATTTTGAATGAAACACTGCTCTCTGTGAAAAAACCTTGATATTTAAAATATGCTGAACTGATGACTTTACAGGTCGTGTATGAATTTATGCATATAGCCTGGATCTCTTAAGGTAGACTGCAGAGCGTTTGTGTGTTAGCTAGATGCTGGCAGGCTGGCTACTGTGGCTAAATTCTGCATTACAGTCTGTGAGAAATTTACTTTCCCAATTCAGGATGGAGATTTCTTCCAAGAGAAAGACTATAAAAGTGTAACAGGAAGCAAGTCAGTGTAAAATATCGAAGTCTTTTAAAATATTTAAATAACATTAGCACTGTGCTGAAATACTCATTTCCTAATTGTGCAGCACACAAATTCTTGCTAAGGCCTCCAATAAATTGAAAGCAGACTAAAACAAGCTTTCATACAAGAAACATCTGGTTATTTAAGTTTCCTTCTTTTAATACTAATTTTAACAACTCCCAAACGTGGATAGAAATACTACCTTATACTTTTGTTTAAAGTTCATTTCCTGTCCCTGGGATATTCGCTGACCTTTTAATGCTGGCCATTTTGCTTTCCACTTTCTTATTCCTATTCTCATTGACTTCATTCCATTCTTGACCTCTCTTCCCCTCAAGAAAATTAAATGCAGTCCAAAACATGTTGGACACCAATTAGTTTTACAGCTCGTCTTACCTCCCCTCCTACTGCATTCTTCAGTTCATTGAGTCCACTCCACTTCTACACTTTCAGTCTTCACAAAACTTACAGCCCCACTGCAAAATAAACACTGCTGGCATGAAATTAAAGCCTTTTCTTTGCTGTTTTCCTCCTGCTAACCAATATCAACAGAAAGTGATCACTAGACACACAAGAAAGAAATATGATTAGCTTCCACCTTTGGCTTTTGCAAAAAAGCCTTCTTTCTTTTCTTGTTATAGTACGACAGATGTTGATAGCACTTTGTAAAAATAAATCTTGACAAAAAGTAAGAGTAAAACCTTTTGTATACTGTAATTTACTTGTTTATCTTTTAATTATTGAGGTGTCGGAACAAGAAAGAACATATTTTTATTTGTTATGCAAAATCATATACTCCCTTGTAATTTAAAAGCACTCCATAAAATATAAACATACAAAATATAAACATAAATTACAATCCCACTTATATTGAAAGTTTTTTTTTTAATTAGACATATTTTGCTCTCTAACACTGGTACAAATCTGCCATTATCAGTAGGATCTTGCCTAATAAATCTTTTGTATTCGCCTACCCTTTGATTCAGCAAGGCGTTTGCTGAGTACCTATAGAGCAAGGTTCACAACATTGCTGGTAGAATGGAAACCACTTCTCGGCTTCACATGCTTCAAAGTATCTCTCTGAGTGCGTTTTCTTAAGTATCTCTCTGAAGTACACTTACTGACAGTACAGCTGTCAGGCAAAAGTTTGTTGACAAGATACCTGCAATTTTGTTTTCCTGTATGCAGCTTTAGACCTTCTGTGCTAACCATCACAGTTTTCCTTTGACATCAATACTGCAAAACAGGACATGAAGTGTATGTCTCTTATTTTTAGAGGTATATTTTATATGTAAAGGATATTAATAAATATATATAACACATATCTATAATGTACAATAATATTTTTGCACAAAGATAGCAATGGCTTTTTAAAAATCTCTCTTGTTAACAACACTTGAGAACAGTCCTGCATGAGAGCTTATATCTAGCCTAAAGCAACCTTCTTTTTAGTAAGAAAAAAACTATAAAACTGCCAATGATTGCTGTTCTTCAAACTCCTTGTTAATCTGAAAAATTTAATGATATGCACTTAAAAGTTTGTATTAATTTACAACTAGGTTATATTCAGTTGCTTGGATTGATCTGAAAAGTGTGAGGAAAAACAAGAGTCCCCTCTTCTCTCTTAAAGAATCATCCTTCCTTTGGCTGTAAACAAATCTTATCACCATGAGCCAGAGAACACAGCTTTTATTGATTTATTTTCTCCTTTAGCCATCTTGTAATGTCTAAACACTCATATCTAAGCCATAGATTATTCAGAAACTTTCAGTATTGTTCACAGTATAAACTTTTCTTTATCCACACTTGCAAGAACATTTTATGGATCTTCAAACTAGATATAGATAGGCATGATATAATCTTTAAAACATAAAAAACCCCTACTAAAGCAGAAGTGGTCTCTATGTAGTAGTGTTTCCAGTTTTAGGGATATTTATTTCGCTTTCAGCATTAATGCTATTAGTGTCAAACTAAGAACTGTAACTCACATGATTTTGTAAATCTGCCTTTTAACTTTCTATGCAAAGTATCAGTTTCATGGGTGAAGCCTGAGTATGTTTTAGAAAAAACCTTAAAATCTATGGTCCTTTCCTTTACCCAGCTTTTGCCCTGGCAATGCTATAAGGATTAGAACTGGTGGTATATATTTCTCATAGAAACTACTCCCATTTTTGTTTCTTATTGTTCTAACTATATGTAAGACACTATTTTTGCTTCATTATTTCCACTTTCTACCTACTCTGGTCAATTAAGGAGAAGACTGTCTGAAATTCATATTAGAAATCTGAAATTCAGTATATACATTTTGTAATCATGTGCTTAAGGCAAAGAGATTAATATATATTAAGAAAAATTTCACTTTCAGGGTAATGTGGCTTAGTCTTTTATTTTCTTGAAAAAATAAAAGAAACGAGAACTCAGTTTTTGGCTGTACATCGCAAGACTTCCTTCACTGTCGATATGCTGATTTGTGATATCTATGGTTTTTCTCACACATTGTAGGCAAAATTAAATCTTTTAATCAAGATGCAAGCTACAAAGAAAAATTAGAAGTGGTGAGAATTATGCACAGAGAAGGAAGAACATGCCTCAAGAAAGTATCAGTGGACCACAAGCAAGTGTTATTTACCTTTGGGGCATACAGACGGTTATAACCATATTAGCACTCATTGTAATCCTAACAGCACTTCTGTAGTTTTGAATACAGAATTAAATTGACATAGATAACTGTGTTCATATCCTACTAGAGGGTTATAACCACCTTCTTTCTAAAAGCTTGCAAAACCCTCTTGATACTGTGTAGAAGGCTTATGGTGACCCACGATTCTGTCCAGGCACATTTTCTTGTCAGGATGTTACTCAGATTGCTTCAAAATTGTACTGTAGCAGCTCAGTTTTTGATTGCCCAGGGCAGTAGAAGGTGCAATAGCTTAGTGATACAAAAGTGCAACTAATGGAAGAAAATACGAAAATTAAACTGGGGGAAAATTTACTGAATTTACTGCTGGGTCAGAAGCAAGAGACCACATGACAGGGAAGAAGGCTCAGCTCTGCGCTAGACTTAGCGAGTGAATCATAGAGCAGATTCCCTTTCAGGGTGGCACAGTTAATCCACAACCCAGATAATCCCCTACTGGCAATTGAGAGATGATTAGATTTGTTGACCTTCTGTACTAACAATGCTATTTCCTGCATCCTGAAATTTAGCTTTCCCACTCTGCTGAAAGACGTAAATACCTCAAATCAGTCACATGAACGGTGAAGAGAAGATCTGCAAAATAAGTGACTACACTGTCCTCGGATAGCAAAGATTTGAACAAACAGTAGCCTCTGGATTCCCTGTGTTCACAGGGAAAGAAAGAAAAAGATATTCTCAAAATTTGAGGTCCCAGAAACTAGTCAATGGTGGCGTCAAATTCCAAAACATAATGGACAGAACAGCAGTTCTTTACCCTGCCACTGAGATCATGCCATAAGTTATATCAGTTTGTATTTGTTGGATTAGTACATTTCTTCTGATATAAATAGGAAAAGTGTGAATATGAAAAACCTATAAAAGAATATATATACAGGTTGAACTTCTCCATTGTAATTTTTAAGAATATGTCAGTGTAAAAAATCCAAAACAACAATTCTATTAGACAGAGCTCAATGAAATCACATAATTTGTCTTTAAATATTTTCTGTTGAACTCAGAAAGTGGAGAATGAAGTTCTTGTTGTACATTCTCTTTTTTATAGTTGATTTTTGCAGGGATATAGCAGCTAGGATGAAAGTCTCCCCATTTGACTCTGAAAAATTCGGATACATTCCAAAAATGAAAATGTAGCCTAAGCTTCAGCATGGGGATTGCAGTCCAAGATTAGCTGCTTCTTCATATTAACCCTTTATTTACACAGTTATTTTCTTTCTCTCATTTGAATGGCTCATTTGTGTTACTTTATTTTCTGGATATTTTACTCTTTCCTTCCACAATGCTCTACATTTGTTCTATCTAGAGGCTATCTATGTGACAGGAATGAACCTGGGTTTGGTGCTATATGTGAAGTACTTTAATTTAGAAGTATCAATAGAAAGGGGACAGGTCAGTGGAGGATGTACTTGCACTGTGGGGCTACTCTGATGTCCTTGCTGCTGTATCTTCCCTGTTTACACAGAGTGTCCAAGTTAAAGCTCGTGCAGGTCTGACTACCTGAACTGAGATTGTTCAGTTGCTGTAGTCTAAGTGTTAGGGAATTAAAATTCTCTGTCTGATGGCAGCCTCCATACATTTAGCACAAGGGGGGAAACTGCCATTAGAACATCCTGAAGCACTGCTTGTCTTATGGTTGCAGTGTAGTAATAACCTCGTGTCCCATAATACCCTCGCACCATAAAGAGTTTTCACTTTTTAGTTTTCATGCCTCACAGTCCTGCAGACAACCTTCTTTGCTCACAGAGCCAAGTTCTGAGGGCAGAGTGTAGACTTTAGTTTTTATGTAATAATGCAGCTGGAGAAGCAAACAGAACAGGACAAAGTGTTTTGGTATGTGGTTTTTAAGAACTGCAACTGTCACATGGAAGTGTTATCCTGCTTACCTTGTTTCCTCCTCAGCAGAGCTGAGAATGTTCTGGTTATATTTTAATTGTTGCAAAAATACAGTTCTGTTGAAATCAAACTGATTCACAGGAATGTCTCATTTTAAAAAAAGGTTACCCAAGAAAAATACAAAATATATTTGAAGCCTAACTCTGTACGTGTGTGAGATTTTAACGTCAAACCCAAACTGACAGCACGAAAGCAAATGTGTGACCATGCCAGGAACAAACGTTATCAGAATTTGTTTCAAAATAAATCTTATTACCTTGGCTTGAAACGAATGTTTATATATGCTTGCCTACCTTGGTGGATAGGGATTTTGCCTGAAAATGTACAAGAACATACTCCCAAATCAGGTGAATTATGTAAAATAAAAAAATACTTAATTTACTATCCATACAGAAGCACATTTTTACAAGAAACCTGTGCATGTGTTGGCATATTATTCAATATATCTGTACAAACACTGAAGGGGATGTGCAAGTGACAGATGTTAGTGTGATGCTGCACAGTGCGGCAGAACTTCTGGCTCACACCATTTGGCACTAATGGTGCTTTGTAGCTCCCTACAGTGTTGATCACAAACCCCGTAAAAAGCATCACTGCACAATGTTTGGGGTTTTTTTTCCCTCATCCAACTGCCATTTTAAAAGAGTGCTTGGTCTGATGAGATATATCTAATTTTTCTTTCAGTTGAGGAAAGGTAGAGTACCACATGGACAAAACAAAAATGATCAGGAAATCCAGAGGTGGTTAAATTCCAGACAGACTCCCAGACAGACTTCTAGCTGATTGCTAAAACCCATGTTTCTGAAAGATGCTGGAGAAATTCCTTGTTCAGTGTTTAGGAAAATGTATCTGAGATCCATTTGAAAAGCAACAGTCAACTCTGTGATTGGAAAGGGAAGATAACTGAGTTTCTAATGAGAGATCCACAGGGTTTAGCAAAAGGAATTTTAACTCAGCGTTAAACCTGTGTTTTATACATAATACATTTGTAAACGTTGATACCTTTTTAAGCTTTGTAATGAATTTATGAGCCAATGAAGCATGATAGAGCCAACACATTTAATACATATGCTCATTGGTTTAACCACATGAACCAAGGGAGGTATTCTGGTCCAGAGAATTGAGACTTAAAAGATTTGGGTTTGCTGCTACCTTGTCTTGTGACTACAGGTCATTTACACTTCACAATGTTTCCTCTTTAATGCTCATAAACCAGGGATGACGTTGGTTAATGCTTTGCAATCCTGAGTTGAAGAATACTGTAGGAATATACAAAAGCTGATCTTCATAAGTTCGCATGTAAATAACATATTTGATAGATGTAATTTGAAAAATGTCATAGATATTTGGTAAATTGAGAAATTATCTTAGTCTACATGCAATCATTAACATACAATAAACGTTAGAGACCATGCAATGAAAAACATTTTGATATTCTAACTGATGATTGGTTGTATTTGTTATGAACACCTTCCAAATAATACAGGTTTGTGCCCTGAAAGACTTCATCTTTGAGGGGGAAAAATTCTGATTTCAGACTGACAGAAAGGAGCCGAAATATAGCCTCTTATTGAGACACATACATAAGAGTTTGTAGCCTTTGCCGTGGATTTTGTGATTCAGCTGCAACAATCCCTGAACACCAAGGCAGGTTGTCCTGGCATGTTGAACTGTACTATGGAACTAGAGCATAGATATTTAAAAGTATTTCACCATCACTAACCAAGCCCATTTAACAGAGGTAAAGTTCCATAATCAGATTTTCCAAACCCAGCAGTCTCTGCTGATTCCAAGGTGCACTTAATACTGGCACTGTCTAAGAAAAAAAAAAAATTAACAACTAAAACTATCTTACAGGCTAACATGCCACCTAAAAGAATTTCACGTTTCTAGAAGAATACTTTTCTCCACTCTATCGGAGTGTTGTGTAATTATCTTAGGTGGCTGAACATTACATTAAAAGAGAAGGTGGGCGAGATTACCCTCTGAAAGCTTGGATGAGAGGATGAAAATGTGCTTCATAATGTGCATGTCAGCACTGCAGAGTTACCTTAGGTCACTGATGGCACATGTGAGCACATCGACTACTTTTCTTAAGGTGTGAACCCTAAATTTATATCAAAGACATTTTACAGTTACTGTATTCACCTGTGCATGTCACAGGGATTTCTGCAAGCATAGGCCATGTACCCTGGCAAGGATAGTGACCTACAAGTTACCAAGTTTTCTACCTTTCTTCTGCCAGTAGAATTCTTGAAAAGGTTCTTTCCCCTGAGCATGCAGAGTTGAACTGAAGGAAGATACTTCATCTCTGTTCAGATGGATCAGCCCATGCTTTGACTGCACCATACTAGATCCAATGAAACCTCCTCCATGGAACTTGCTAACTTGAGGTCAAGTAACCCTAATGCAAATCACTGTGTATGGCTAGGTAGAAGCCACACCAAAGCAAGGATATGGATCTACTTTGAAATGAAAGCATATTCTAAATTCTTGCATGAATTGGATTTTGTCTTAAAATGTTAATCCTAAATTATTCAGTTGTGAACGGTGTATCTGCAACACAAAGTTGTGTGTGCGTGACTGTTCACTGCAGCATTGATGACAGCGGTGATAGACAAATGAATATTCAGTATATGATGAAGCTTGTAAAATCACTTCACTTATATTTATGCTATGTTAATTAAAAAATCAGTATCTCAAGAGAGTCAAAAACCCCATAATTTTTCCCGTTAGTAGTCTGTAGGGCTTGTTGGTTCTCTTCTAGTTAAAAAGTTTCAAGATTAAAATATTTAAATATCTATATTAGTGACGATTTTAATGTATTATATTAATATTTTATATTAATAAAAAATTTTACTAAATATGATCTGAGAAATATGTCATATCTTGACTTGTTTTGTCACTGAGACAGAGCTTTAGGATAGAGCTAAGGTATTTCATACAAAATATATCAACACTTGTGTTTTCATGAGCATTTTTTTGGTGATAGCTTTTGCAGTTTTTTCATACTGTTACTCATTTTGTGCAAATTTACAAAATGAAATAATATGCAAATGAAATGTATGTAAATCAGAGTAAAATATGCTAGGTTCAAGCAAATAACATACTAACTTCCCTATATATATTTCAAATATCAAATCAAAAGCTGAAATTATCAGTTTCTTCTTGCCAGCCTGTGGTCTGCCTCTGGCTATGTATTCCTCCTCCAAAGCTAAAGCAAATACAAGAAGTCCACAAGGTAAATGCTTGTCTCTTCTTCGTATATCCTATCCACCATGACTGTGCGATTCAATACATAATCATTAACTTTAGGGTATTAGTCAACCCTGGCTACACTACATTAAACCAGATTTACTTTAATTCTGGAGTTATTTGTAACCT
>NW_010413291.1:53735-65895 GCF_000710305.1 Buceros rhinoceros silvestris | reverse complement strand
CAGGAATGTGTGCTTGCATATTTTAAAGTTTTTCAGCACACAGATCTAGTTTTTTCCCAGCTGTGCACAGCATCCATAAACCATCTCCAAAAATGTGAATAGGATTTCCCCCTTGCCGTATTTTCTTTCTGACCTGGTAGCACAGATTCGTATGTGTAGCTGTAACTGCTTGAACACATTCCACAGATGTTCGCTAATAAGGAGTGTCTTCTATGGCAAGCATCTGATGTTGTAAATGTGCATAGTCTGAGGCACAAGAATCCCTGAAAGATAATGGCCTTCATGTCACAGCACAGATTCGTATGTGTAGCTGTAACTGCTTGAACACATTCCACAGATGTTCGCTAATAAGGAGTGTCTTCTATGGCAAGCATCTGATGTTGTAAATGTGCATAGTCTGAGGCACAAGAATCCCTGAAAGATAATGGTCTTCATGTCACATAAATTTGGAGGTTAATTCGCAGGCTTTTCTAGGAGCAGCCGTTCCGCAAGTTTTTCCATACCCGACCCCTTTTAGGAAAAAAAGGGCCCCAAATATTTTGTCTGAATTCCTTGCTCAATGAACCTACAAGGAAACTTATGGAGCAGTGGAATTAAAAGATTAAACCACAGTCCACTTGTACTAAGTCTTTAAATGACTTACGAAGCATAGCGTTTACATAGTAACTGAGTCTGCAGACTCACTTGCCGGTGGAGAGTTCTGAGGACTTTTTTTTTTTCTGCCTGACTTGACTGCTTTGTTGCTGTGCGGCTGTTCTGATCTGGATGTCACAAAAGAAAGAGGCAAAAGATAAGATTACAATTAAGTAACATTTATTTGTTTGGAAATTTTTAGCCGCTTTTTAATTAGAGAGAAAATCCCCTTTATTGTCAAGCCAGAGGGTAAGAATTGCAAACAGCGATATCCCGTGGCCACAGTGTTCTCACTCACGCAACTGCCTTGGGTCTTCTATATATCACAGGCACGCAATCCTAAGAGACAGTGATTTGATACACACCTACTTTTGAATGTCTCCAGGGGTTTTAAGTTTAAATATCATATAGTGACAAGACTGAAAGCAAGTAATCTCTGTCCGTGCCTTTAAATCTATTAATTTCTGTGGTGGGGGTAGGGAAAAATAAGCATGTTGCAAATGCTGTGGAAGTATTGTACCCTGAATCATTAGGAATATAATACAGAGTCAGATGAGTGTTTTGGTACAGGTATGAGGATACAGGTCACACCATTCTGTGGGTGCCTTTCAGTTTGTTTTCAGAGTGTAAAGTACTTAATTTTAAAATTTGAATTCCATAGCTGTGAGGCATAAGCTGTGCCCTAAAGGCTTGGTCTCCTGTTTCTATTCAGTTAATATAAGGGTGAGAAAACATTTCACCAGTGAAACAAACAGAAAGGAGAGCCAGTTAACGGAGTTTGTAGTTCTACTGGTCAGCTACAGACAAGTTTAGTTCTTCTAGAAAATAATGGTGATACAGTCATTAAAACTGTTCCCATGGCTGGTGTTTGTGGACAGTGATGATCAGGTATCATTGTGGAGTGGATAGAAATGGTCCCAGGTTTGACATGGGATCCAAGCATGATCTTGGAGTTGTAAAATTTATACCATTTCATTTCTGGTCTCCTTCCAACAATGAAACCAGGTGCCATGGTGAACATACACATTTTTCAACAAAAATTTACAGATTTTTAAAGGTCTCTTCCAACCAAAATGGTTCTATGACTCTGTGAAAAGGAAAACCAGAAACATCTGAGGTTATTCAGAGAAAAGCAAGCAAGGAGACCTGGTAATGGTGCAACATATAGAAAAAGCTGCTGTGAAGGGAAGGATGAATCTAGTTCCATGTTTGTGAGGGGCAATACAAGAAGGAATAGTCCTCAGATCATATGTTAGGATTAGATTATTTATTTTAATAACAAAGTTAATTAAAGACGGGAATAGACAGCTTGGAGACAAGGTGGAATCTCCTTTATTAGAAGTTAGACAAACATCAGTCGGAAATGAGGTAAGATAGTTCATTCTGACTTTGAGCAGTGCAGTAGCTTTGATGATCTCATCTTATCCCTCGAGTTCGTTTAGGTTCTGAGGTTCTGACTAACTGATAAGTATTTGGTGAATATTAACAAGCACTGAGGTGTGGCTGAGGTAAACCGGCAGGCAAGCAAAAAAAGACACAATGAGGGTGGTATGCAATTTGCTTAAAGTCTCCTGGCTTTAGTAAGAGGTCACAGAACTGGTGATGGGAGGAATGAATTTCCATGTGTAACACCAAAATCACTAATCAGAACAGAACTAGCATAGTCCATCTCTCTTACTGCACCTGAATTTTTCAAACAGAATAAAAATTCTAGTCTTAAACATTATATGCAATTCAGAATTAATTTAATAGATAGAATGGATTTTAATAGCACGCCTTAACTCTGTTAAGGATGCAGTTTTCTGAGTTGCAAATGTAAAGTGCTCATTTCTACAAAACCTTTGCAACACGCATGCTGCATATATGATAATTTCTTTGTATTTCTTCTGAGAAGCCAATCTGTTAGCACTAGTTCAGCAGTGGAATTACTTGAAAAGCAAAAAAATGTCCTAATGATATCACCTTGAATATTAATTTTTAGTAATTTATATCCATAGCTATTCAGGACAAACACAGACAATACATGATGTATCAAGAAATTCAGCGGTTCTGCTTTATACAAAAGTTGGTATCCATCAAATAACAATGATGTACTTTGTATGCTTAGAAAAGCCTTCTGATCTACGTTTGCCACTCTCAAACATGAAGAACGCATCTTTGATTTTGCTAGCATTAGCATTTGGAAGAATAATCAACACAGAAGTGCTCGAGGTTGACAAGTGCTATAAGATTTCAGTAAACATACCTTGTCTCAGGTAGACCTTGGAACCAGACAATGTTAAGAGAAATTATCCTGCTTGGAACTCTGATCTTGATGAGAATGTAAGTTGAAATCAGAATGGACATTTAGGGATATGAAATGCGAATAATGCTTCAACAGAAGCTTAAAGACACAAATTATGGAAATATGCACAAGTTTAATAAGTGAAAACAAAATACTTTGGCATTAAAGGTCGTATAAACACAAGTTTATTATTGCTAAATTAATACTTGTAGTTAGCTGGAATATTTTTGTGATATTTAAATTGAAAATTCTGATTTATCAGGAGTAGGACGCTTTGTGAAAACTTTAAAAAATTTTCAAGTTTCTTTAGAAAGAAAATTATTTTAAGAATTCAAATGAATCCTGTTCTAGCTATTTCAAAACAGGACATTCTGACAGTGTTTTGCATTGGTTTGCCTACTGGATGCAATTTCAAGATGGTCACATAAAAATGGAATATTTAGATTAATCCAAAGTATTTTTCTGTGCTTTCTGGTGATGGAACATTTCTAATATTTCTATTTGTTTCATTTTCATTGCAACACTAATAAGAGATCAGAACTTATGATACTGCCTTCCTTCAAAGAAAAATTTCAAGTCCCAGTTGATTGTTCAAGAGTATTTTTCTTTAATGGTATTCAAAATACATCCTCGAAGTAAAAGGTGCTTAAATTTAGATATGTATTCTAAAATTAAAAAAAAATTAAAAATTCACATGAATTATGAAAAAAATTATATCTCTAACGGTACAATTTCTAAGGATGCAACATAAATCGGAAACAAATAGAATGTGAGTTCAACAAGTACATGAACCTTTATGAGTAAAATGTGAAAGTAGTTTTAAATGTGTACTTTTCACATACCTTAGAAAACCATTAGGATTCTGCCAGATGGCATTTATATACCTTATTGTAAATGCATCTGATGACACCTGATATGTTCCACAGGCAGTTAAAGGATAACAGAATTATACATTCAGTGACCACCTACAAATCTTTTTTAAAGGTACAGGTTCGACTGAGTGCATTAGCAGCCTTACCACATATTTAGAAAACGAAAGATTAGGCTCACCCTTATAACGTGAGCTCAGAAAGTACGGTTGTAGTTCAGGCAGCACGATAAAGAGGTTAGTGGCCTCTTGCAGAGATAGATAGTTGCAGAGAGTAGCATAAAGATGAGGAAAAAAAGAGAAAGTCTTAAGTACTTCCACATATTTTGGTTATTGTAAACACCATAGAATAAAAAGGTCAGTTCACGAACCTTGACTTTTCCCTGCTTTCCCCTCCTGTTCAGTGATTCTGTCCTCAAAACACTTCAAAATCCATTTAAGTTCTGTTCTCCACTACTCCAGATGAACAGTTTGGATGAGGAGCACGTAGGAAGTTTAAAGCATCCTCTACCACTTCCTAGCTGCTATAGAGTCTAGCTGCGCAACTGCACGACAGCAAAGACGTAGAATTGGAAGCTAATGCCACCAAGAACATTCCTGGTTTTAACATTGGAAATTAATTAACAGCTTCACAAGAATTCAGGTTGCCTGGAAAGTTTCTGCACCTCTCGAAGCTAGAGAGTTCAGCAAAACTCACATTTTGTAACAATGAGTTTTGAATATCTCAGTCTCAATTCTTTAAGTTTTGTTCTAATAGTTGGTAAGATACATTCTGCCTACTTTTTCTTCTTAGACCAGGATACTTAAACTGATCAAGGGCAAACTTGTTATTAGGTGATACACCCCATCTACACACATAGCTGGTCTCCCAGAAACAGCACTACATGCACACTACCTATACAGTGTGCATTACATGTATAAAATTTGCATTTATAAAATTTTACAATCCCTTTGCCTTCACAAGCAGGATACCATATTTGTGACTTTACACATACCAGTTTTTCTAATTTATAAATGCAGTAGTAATGAACAGTTCAGTTGTTTTTTGGTTTTACTTTAACTCTGTAACTCCTATCTTTCAGAGCTCTGACCTTTGCTAAATACGTTGTTTCCGAAGGATAATAGTGGAAAATCCTGTTATCTCAACATGTTATTTGTCATGGTGTTTATTGGAGCAGAGGATCTTCCTCCTGCTTTGATAAATGAAGCAAGTATGTGTGACAAGAGTAAGTTGATTTTTTTCCCCGTAATATTTTAGTTGAGTGCAGTGAATCTCTCAGTTGTCCCCGCTCACTGTACTTGGATCCTGTTGCAGACAACTCTCAAGAGTACAAATTAATTCCTTTTGAGTGAAACTAAACTGGAGGATACACAATAGCAACACGTTAACACACTCCAACTGCAAACGGACATTCACTTAACGGGTCAAAACAAGAGCTAGTTTTGACTTTTCACTGCTCGACCACGGTATTTGCTGCTCTAAACATAGTCAGAGAGCAATCTACTCCCTGTGTAAATGGCGGTCTCCCCAGCTGAGGTTTGAGGTATGTTTTAAAACTGCAGTCAGTATGAGGAAATTGCCTCTGAAAGCAAATAGAATTTTAAAGGATTGACCCAAATCTCATTAAAGTTGCTGGATGATTCCAATCAATTTTAGTGGGTTTTGCACTAGACCTACAAGTTCCAGGTCTTGCTGCCTACTGTTGTCTGATAGCATATATTAATCTTAAAAAAACCAGAAAGAATCCAGTAGAGCAAATTCTCTGTATGAGTCAAAAAAGAGACGAGTAGAGAGCGCAGTTGTAACTCTTACACAGAACATTTCATTTAACAGGATGTGAGGGAAGATAAACATATATTCCCTCATCCAAAGGAACATATAGCTTGGAAACATCAGAAAGAGTAAAGTGATTCTTAAGAATTCCCAGAAGACTCATTAGACATAACTGACTTTGTCTTAAACAAATTACTTCTAGAGATAAACCGAAATATTTTTACATAAATGTATCTGATACACCAAATATTTACTTATTCAGGTTTTTTCTTTTTACAAATTATCCGTGTCCTACAATAATAATTTATAGAGAAAAGTAAAACAAATGAAAACGTGAATATGCTTTGTGAAAGATAAGACATTTTGAAAAAAATAATTGTTTTTTAGTCTTTCACTAAAATATATTACTTCTGTGTAAGAAATATATTGATGTGTGTATCTGTATCTATATAGCTCAAACTGTAAGACAGAATTAGAATAATCAATTGTTTACAGTATATGTGAAAATAAATTCGATGCTTTCATACTTAGGAGTCTTGATAGCAGATTTTCTAGTAAGTCTCTGTTGCCATTCTTTAAATAAATTTCTGAGGAGGAGATATATAGGCCTGCTGTCTGAAGTGATCTAGTGTGGATTTTGCTTACTTCCCTGCCTAGTCTCCCAGTCCCAACTCAGAAGCAGAATTAAAAATCCACTTGTTTTAGAAAAATTTTTGCATTGTGTGGGTCCTTCTTGAGACTTCTGCTTATAGCACTTACAGGGAGCTGCCTGCCTTCCCTAACAACCATAATCACATTTTCTGTTATGGTTACAGTTTTAGTGCTGCTTCTTTCTCCTCTGAGTGCCAGCCTCTGAGATGGCTTTACCAACAGCTGAAACATACGTTGTTAGATGAGTAACCCCAATCCTTCCATGTGCTGCTGTGCTCAAAAGTCTTCTGATGGGAGAACATTGGTGAATTCTCTCCAGAGCACTAAGCATGGTTTATTAGGATGAAGTCGGCAATTCTTTTTTTTCCCAGTTCTACAGTTTCAAGCTTTCTGTAGACTCCTGCTACATTGATAAACCTTGAACTATGCTTTAAATATTTTCATTATAAGCTTGGGCCAGGAACTTGAAAAAAAAGGTGATTATAATTAGTTAATTTAGCAGGTGTGAGGTAAAGAGCTCAAGTGCCTTAATTTAACCACAGTTCCCTCTGAGTATTTCTTCTCAGGGACAAAACCTGGTTTTACCCTTCGTCTTGATTTTCCAGCACTCCCAACTTTCCAGTCAGGTTTCTACGCAGTGCCCTAGGCTGAAAGCTCCAGGTATGTTTTAAGAACCACGTAGTATCAGAAAACAGGCACACTTTAAAAGCCTAGCATGCTATGTTAAATACATGCTATTTATTTACTGAGTGCAGCCCTTCCTTTTGTTTGCATTCTTTACCAAAAGATGTTTCTCTGAACCTCTGGTTCACCCTGTTTTGATCAAGGTGGAAGTGTCAGCCATTTGTATTTATTTAAATGTTCTGATTGAATAGATAATGTTGAGGCATCACCAGCATGGTGTAGGTGGCTGCGCCAAACTTTATGTATTAGGCGTCTGTGTGCAAGGTCTCTCTCTCTCAGTGATAATGAGGTCATATTCAATTGGTCATTTAGTATAAGCATAACCTTTCCAGTTTAGTGCCAAGCTCTCAAGTATCCAGTTATTTCTATAGTGTTGTTTCTTTATTTTCCAATTACATAGGCCCGCTTTTCTTAACAGATGTCTTTCACTCTTCAATAACCGATGAAAGCACCAGAGCATTGTTTACAATGAATTAAAAACTGTTCCTGCGTCGTCTTTTCCTTTCTCACACACACCAGTTGTACCTCTGCAGTCAACAGATGTAATGTACTGCTCAGGAAAAGTTCAAATTTTAGAACCTGGCTATTTTTTCTCAAATGTCCAGCATACTTTATGGTTATTTGTATTATCGTGAAGTAGGAAATAATTCCACTTAAGATACTTTATCATTTAGGACTGAAACCTGGTTTCATTTAAGTCAGTGGTGGAAGTTTGACTGCTTTCAATGAGATGAGATTTAGGACTTATGCTGCATAAGGACTTGAATTTGTGGTTTCTTCTGAATTTTGCGTGTGTTTTTGTTCTTTCCAGTAGGGCAATATATTGCTCCTTCTTCCTTTGCTGTTGGCACACCTTGGAAGTAAAAAAAGTGAAAGCCAATAACTTATTTTCATCCAAGTAAGCCATTGCACCTCTTTAGCAAGATTCTCTTACTATTTCTAAGAAAATATTCACAAAATGCTAAAGCACACAGAGACCATGAAGATAGGAAGGTGGAAAATATTTTTATTTGGAGGGAGACTAATGTATTGCAATGTCTCACTGATCTGTACAAATTACATTTAAATATCTATGGCTATAAAGGAGAGTGCGCATACAAAATTTAATTGTTCCTAAAATATTTCCATCAGAAATTTTACTATGTAAAGGTGTTCCATGTACAGAAATTGTTAATGAGGAGGTTTCAGTACTGTCTGAATGACACAAAAGTTTAAATCCCTTTCAAAAAAGTGGTTAATGCATATATTGAAAGCGTAAGTATCAGCAGCCTGCGGAAAACACAGCAGAACGTTCAGCCTGCTGATTTAAGGCTCCTAACTTCACCCAGCTTGATTAGCTGTCTAATCTCCTCAGGCTTCCTGTATAATTAATGGAGAGAAACAGCTTTCTTCCAGTGCCGATCCATGACAAGAACCTAATTTATGTGCTTGAATTGCCCAGTGGAAGAACCTGTTTCTCTCCACTGGCTGTAGAGAAACGGAGCTCGCTAAGCTAGGTTCACCAAGCTGGGTTAAAAACCCTATCTTCTGCTTCCTAAGGGCTCAGGTTCCTGGAAGTGGAACTTCAGTCTTATAACCACTTATAGCGTATTTGCATGTTTTCCCTTGGGGCCTGTCAAACAAACATCTATCTAAAGCTTCCTCTGCTGGAGTCCTTAGTTCTTTCCAAATTACCTGCAATCGAATAACTCCTTTTACAAATATACTGGTTTATCTAGAATTCTTTAAATGCTGAAAATAACAAACTTTACCCAATTAGTTAGGAATTGCTTTCTGAGGTTCATCATGTTTTCTTTAGCAAGTAGTACTGTAGTTCTCCCATTGCTTAAGTCAAATATATTTTCCCATTCCCTGATGAATTGGGTGGTATCTATAAACCATTTCTGCTGAGACCCCAATTGACTTGTACTTGCCAAACCTGTGTTAAGACCCCAAAATAGACTTCAGTAAAATGTTCATGAGAAATCAACAGTGACATGAAGACAACTAGCCCAAAAGTGATATTTGTGGAAAAATATTTCTACTGTTGTTCCCCTACAGAAGAAATAGTAATTCTGAATTGCCTGTTCACTACCTATTCATTCTGCAAATGAAGATTTAGAGTCTGAAAGCACCAGCAAAATAATGCAAACGCTAGTGAGGGATCTCGTTTATGTAGTAGTCCAAAGCACATTCTAGTGCCTGTGTATGTCCTTCCGAGTTCTGATATGAAAGTACAAATCCATTGGAGAAATGTGATTGTTAGGATTTTGACTTCAGCATCTAAACGATGTACTTGGAGGTGATATCTCCTGTCACAGCTTCCAACTGAACAGACACACTTTCTCCCTTATTTAACAGTTAGATATACCCATATTATGAACCTTCCTTTTTAGTCACCGTGTTTTATTACCAATGTCATTGGTAAGGCAACTATTGGTGTTAGCAGCTAGTAGGAATTTTAGAGGACTTTTATGGAACTGGATCACAGGTACTGAAAATTACTTCTTCTGCTTAATAATTAGTGGTATTATCATTATACCAACTTTTTTCCATGGAGAAAGTGAAGCAGAATGATCCTGCCTTCTCTTCATACCTTTATGATTTTTTGCTATCAAATTCTTGTTAGTGCTTCTTTATTTTTATAGAGTGGTTGTTAGTGTCAGAACAAGCTTGTTTATCTTTTGATTCTGTGGTTAGAAGACTTCCTTTTGGAGAAGAAAGAGGGGAGATATGAGGAGGAGGGAAGGAAAGGAAGCAAAATACAGGATGAAAATTCTCTCGGAACCCATTTTGATATCTCTAGTGGAGGGAGGGTGGCTGTGAAGCAGAACACAGCACAATGGCACTTAAGATGTCATGCCAAAAACTACATTAAGTTACAACATTGTTGACTGAAAAAGCATCTGCTTTATTTCAGTTGTCTAGTGCACTTTGTAAATGCTTCTGTCTCCTCTCTAGCTCCATCTGATGGAAGTACTTCAGTATGTGAATCTCCAGATGTGACAGTATCACAATTTATGTCTATCCATCTTTTGTATTTTCCTAAAGTCGTAAGTCAGATCGCACTTAGTATTCAAAATGTGCATATACTCATGCACTAAAGTATAAATATTAGGGAAACCTTGTAACACTATAACTAACAACATAGGCAAGTGACCCAAGGTTTATTAGATCTCTTTTTCAAGCAATAATTTTAAATAATAAGCAGCAAATGCTGTAGAAACCTGCACTGCACAGAGAAACACAGCTACAGAGTGTCAGCAACCTGATTTCATTCTCACAGAGCTGTTAAACCTTGTGGAATAATATCTGCTCTCTTTTTATTTACCTTTGTTTTTTGTTAAATATTTTGATTTGTCTCTTCAGAAGAAAAAGAGATCCTCTTGGAAGAATGCTAAACTATAAATCAAAAGAAAATAAAGATAAGAAAATAGCCAAGTGGCCCAGCTATTAGGTTCTCCTCTGTTCTGAGTCTAGGATTTGGAGATTTTTTCCTTTCCCCCAAAATAAGTTTTCTTTGCTACAGACCTTAGTTCTTCTGGTTTTAATTCCTGCATAGAACTGTCCCCTTTTTGCATTAGCCAAAAAACCTATCAAAATTCCATGCCTGTGGTTATCCTATAAATTATGTGGCAATATTGGAGGGAAAATGAATCAAAACCTGTGCAAACACTGCTCTTTCTTTTGTTGCGGAATATCCTGTTCCCTCTGGCTTAGAAAAAAATTTGTGCCCAAAGCACCACCATGCCGTGTCTCATGTCTGACAGCAAAAACTGTTAGTTTTGTGATTTGTTGCATTCAGAAAAGGATGGTGAGATTTCTTGAAGACAGCTTGTCTTTACCCAGAGCCCAAGCCTCTTATATTTAGCATATTTCCTGAATGAGTATCAGCAGATCTTTAACTGGTGTTTATGAAAGGAATGACCAGCTGGCTTATTGTCGGCGGACATATCCAGGTTGGCTATGGAAGTGAAGGCCCAAATGGGACAGATGTTTTCGATCATCACACACACTCAAAGTGCTGCTCTGATGCCTGAACAAACCCCGCACATGAAGCAGTAATCGTGCCCTGATTTCTGTTCTAATGCACATGCAGCATGAAATAAGTTACATTCCATCTTGTTGACACAGTGTGCTTCAGCTGCTGGTGTGGCAAGTTGTTTCTTCACTGAAGCTGAACTAAGAAATATCTGGCTTTATTAGATTATTTTATTACCGTTTTCTTGGCAGTTCCCCACAATGGCACTTGTATGGCAGCATGAGAAAGTAAATATCCAGACCACTGAAAGTACATTAACGAAACGAATCAAACGTACACAGGCTTCCAGAAAGTTCCTTTGGATCAGAATTCAAGGACAATGTCATCTGTTCATGAGTTAACTTCATGTGACTAGTTTTAACTTCCCCAATAGTGGAAGAAACAGAGAAAACTGCCAAAGGTCCGTTAAGCTCCCTGGACTGTGATAAAAAGAAAGTCTGTAGACAACCTTCTCAGACATAACCCCTTATCCGTGGTTTTACTTGTGTGTACTTTCTAGTCTAACTTGGGTTAGTTGAACTTGCTTTCTCAATACTCTGTAACTTAAATGTGTGGGAGTAAGCAATCATCCCACTTGGCTAGTTTGGCTCCTTCTCTTTTTCTGATATTGGCCCCAAAATTCAGCATTTGTTTTTATATATCATCTCAGTTTGCAGAGGAGGGCCACAGAATGCTCTATATCAGCTTAACATATGTAGCCTGAGAATTTAGGAACTCTTAGAAGGTAGAAACTGTAATTCGAGCATCCTCAGGATAAAGCAGCACTGAGATTTCTACTTTCTGGGCAAATCCTTTGGCTGTTCTCTACACTGGTTTGTAAAAAAAAAAAAAAAGTCTCATTTCCCCTTCTGCTTTTTGAATAAGTGGCTGTTTTTTGTGTAAAGTGAAATACTTCCTGTGGTTTATGTGTCTAAAGAACTGTTAGCTTGGATCATTGAGGAACTTGGATAGAGAACTTAGTCACAGACGTGCTTTATGAGTCCCAAATAGATTAGACAAGAGACAGATACAAAAAACTCCATTCAGTTTAGTCAAATTATGGCGAAGCGTTGGCAACGTATAATAGCAAAACTTTAAAAATATTGATGGAAAACACAGTGTTCTTTTACCCCGTATTCTTATACTTATGCTGGGTTTGTATGAACTGGTCACTTGGTGTTACTTTCTTTAATCCGTATCTCCATGTTTGTAATTTATTGGAAAGGAGAAGCATTTGGGGCAATCATTGGCCCTTCTTTAGATTCA